>NW_009204653.1:0-400 GCF_000690835.1 Fulmarus glacialis
CGTGGAAGGCCTTGATCTCATTTCCAGCTTCTAGTGCTGGTTCAGTCTTCTGCGTGTCACATCAAATGCTGCCAGAAAATGAAAGAATGAGACGGAAGCCATGAGGAGGCTGCGAGAACAACCCTAGACTAAGATCACTGTTGTTTCTCCAGGCACCATGATCTGACCCCTGGAGCAGGTGCTGAATGCCAACAGACAAAGAGCACTTGTGTGGCAAAGCTCAATCAAGTGCTGAAGAGTCCGTTTTCTGGAGTCATTGTGGGACTGAGCAATCAAGAAGATGGAGAAAATATGCACAGGACCCAAAGGAAGAGACAAGCACGGGACTCTGCAGGAACTCCCCCTCAGCACTGCGGTAGGAAGAGAGTGCGCTCTGACTCTGAGGAGGGGGAGAAGCTGA
>NW_009204653.1:656-3121 GCF_000690835.1 Fulmarus glacialis
CACGTGCGCTCCCACCAGTGCCAGTTCACCCAGAGTCCGCAGGCTCTTGCCAGGCAAATGGAAAACAAACATGCAGAAAGAGGAAACACGCCTGTGCAGAGGGGGATGAAAGTGCACCCAAAAGAAAGCGGTGAACGACAGAAGCGAGCATTCTGGTGATCCAGAATTGAAAAAGAAATGCAAGAAAGTGAAGAAGAAAAAGAAATCCAAAGAGAACTCCAGAGGGGAGGACTATAAAGTAAGCATTTGCAGCATTACCAGCAACTGTCGCCTCACTCTTTGCCAGGTGTCTCAGGTGCACGGCTTATGGACAGAAGCGTTCAGTACTTGTGACTGAGCTTGCCATCACAACCTGCAATTTACCATCAAAGGCCGGAGACAAACATCAAAAGAATGCTAACCATCAAACCTGACATTTACGATCGAAACAATAAAGTTGCCATCATAACCAAACCCAGTCCTAAGTGGTGCTTCTGATTTCTGTAGAGAGTTTGACCGTGCGAGAAAGAACAGAGGGGTTTGGGGTCTTTTTGAAATATTTTAACTTGAGACTTCCTTTATGAAAGCACCCATGTGATCCAGAGGAGTGGGAGCTTTCTGTACCTGCTGAGCATATTAAATTAGCATGTAGAGATCTCAGGGAAAAAAAAATGCCCGGGAACAGAGCATCTCCAGGGCTGCTCGATTAGAGGCTCAGGTCGCCTGTGTGTGATTCACGTTGTCTTCTCCCAAGTGCGACATCTGGTGCAAGAGAGACAAGGAAACCAAGGCATTACAAACACTGCCACTGATGGTCCTCATCAACAGGGTCACGCAGGCTCGGAGGGGTGATGCCGCTGCATGCTGGCGAGGGGTCCGAAAAGGTGAGGCGGTTGTGGGCTGGGTTGGTGTCTAATAGCAAAGTATTAGATGGCAACTCAGTGAAGCATTTCTCTGTGGTTTTGCACGTGCCGTGCGGGCCGCCTTTCGAATTGGATGAGCGTTCGAGGTGAACTGGGTAGTAGAGAGGAGGAGCATGGGGCTGGTGACTTCTCACAAATGCAATGGTAACTTTGTGTGTCTTGGTATCTTAGGTGCCACAAGTAACGGCGGGGGAAACTAGAATTGGCATGGAGCAGGCAAGCGCAATGCCACGGCTCTTGTGAGGATGAGAGTGTTGTGGAAGAAGGCGGTGTCTACGGTCATGATGCTTACTGCTGGTGTGTTGTGCTTTGTGTTGTGTGTTGTGGGGTTTTTTTTCCAGATACTGAAGAGGAACCTGCAGGAAAATATCAGCTAGCCAGTGTGTTTTTTGTCAAGGATGGGTTCAGACCCCTGGCCCTCTGAAAGTTAAGTTGAGGGATGATGGCTGGGGAGGGGGCAAGGGGACAAGGTTGGCAACTGCAGGAAGGGGGGGTTTAAAGCTACTATAGGGCAAAGGGCTGTCCAGGAACAGTCCCCTTTGGGCAGTTAAAGGGCGCGGGATACTCTTAAGGGAGCGGGATACTCTTCAGCATGACACTAGGGCAGGGCAGTTCCAGCCTGTGTCCGTTGTTGTGTAGTTTGTGTGGTCTGTCTTCTGTGTCTTACGCCTTTCTCAGGTCTCGATGTCCTCTTTGCGCTCGAGGAGCACAGCGTGCACCTTGGGCGCCATCCCTAGGATCTCGAATGTCTGTACTCATCGGTGTAGCACTAATCAGATGCTGCTTTTTTTGCATTACAAGCTTAAAGCATGGATCGGTCTCACATCTCGAAGTTTCCAGACGGTCATCTTTTGTGCCATCCTTCCCGGCTGCTCTGCTCTCTAGCTGTCCATTTTCACGGACTGGGATTTCTTTCCTGCATCCTTATGTTCTTAGGTCTTGAGGCCAGGCTTCTTGCGCATACATCCTCTCAGTTTTGAGAATAACTTCTTGTCACGGGCCGTGATGTTCTACTCTCTTTCTGGGGTTGCCACAGAGCCTCCTCACACCACTGTCATGGTCCCACAGGTCTTCTTGCCCGACGGCGTCTTCCGTCCGGGCATCATTCTTCTTGACGAGAGTTTTCTCTCCTCTTTGAGGCGCGTTGTTTGTAGGGTTCTGTGTAGTGTCGGTCTGTGCATGTGTGCGTTTGGCTTGGAGCCGCCCTGCCCGGGGGTCAGGTCAAATATCACAAGTCAAATAAAGCACATGATTGGGAATAGCCAGCACGGATTCACCAAGGGCAAATCATGCTTGACAAACCTGGTTGCTTTCTACAATGAAGTAACCTTTCCAGTTGACGTGGGGTGAGCAGTGGACACAGTCTACCAGGATTTCTCCAAGGCTTTTGATATGGTTTCCCACAGCCTCCTCCTAGAGAAACTGATGCGTTACAGCCTAGACAAGTGGTCTGGTTGGTGGGTGGGGAACTTGCTGACAGGCCACCCCCAGAGGGTGGTAGTAAATAGCTCCTTTTCAAACTGGCAACCTGTCACAAGCGGGGGCCCCCCGGGGCTGATATTG
>NW_009204653.1:3204-6248 GCF_000690835.1 Fulmarus glacialis
AGAAGCGGACACTTTGGAGGGGACAGCCACTCTGCAGGAAGACCTGGATAGGCTGGAAGACTGGGCTAACGAGAACCTTATGAAGTTCAACAAAGTTAAAAGTTAGGTCTTGCACCTGGGAAAACATATCGAGGAGTCCAGTACAGGCTGGGATCTATCCAGCTGGGGAGCAGCTGTGGAAAGGGACCTGGGGGTCCTGGTGGAGAACAAGCTCAATCTGAGCGAACAGTGTGCTGCTGCAGCAAAGGCAGCCAACACGATGCTGGATTGCATCAACAAGGGCATCACCAGCAGAAATATAGAAGTCATTATCCCACTCTACTCAGCGCTTGCCAGGTCACACCTGGAATACTGTGTTCAGTGTTGGTCCCCACTATACCAAAAAAGATGTGAACAGGCTGGAGAGGGTCCAGAGAAGGGCCACAAAGATGATCAAAAGAACCTGACACGTGAGGAAAGGCTGAGAGAACTGGGTTTGTGTAGCCTTGAGAAAAGAAGGCTTAGGGGAGACCTCATCACCATGTTCCAGTAGTTAAAGCGTGGTTACAAAGATGATGGAGACTCCCCTTTTACAAGGAGTCACATGGAAAAGATGAGGGGTAATGGGTACAAGTTACTCCTGGGGAGATTCCATTTGGACACAAGAGGAAAACTTTTCACAATGAGAACAATCAGCCAGGGATAATCTCCCCAGGGAAGTGGCAGATTCCCCAACATTGGACACTTCTACGATTTGGACGGACAGGGTGCTGGGCCATCTTGTCTAGACCGTGCTTTTGCCAAGAAAGGTTGGACCAGATGATCGTTGAGGTCCCTTCCAACTTGGTATTCTATGATTCTGTGATGAAAGTGGGTCAGCCTGTGGCGTTGGAGGGAAGATGAGTCCGGAAGTCCTCCAACCGCGCCGGAAGTCCTCCAGCAAAACCGGAAGTCACCGTAATTCCACCGGAAATGCACTTTTATGACCTAAAAACAACCCCGAACGATCAAAATTAAGTGGAAGCAAACAACCTGAGGCCGGAAGTCGCACTTACACACCAGAAGTCGCTATAAATACCCGGAAGTCACAGCTAAAAATCAGAAACACACTAAAAATCACCGGAAGTAGCCTACACATGACTGGAAGCAACAAAAAAGGAAACAAACAGGTACATTGACGGGGCTTAGGGTTAGGACCTTAGGGTTCACACATAGGGTTACACATTAGGGCCTTAAGATTACAAGTTGGGGCTCGGAGCTCAGGTTACGGGGCTAGGGTTAAACAGTTAGGGTTACAGTGAGGGGTGAGGTTAAGGTGAGGGGTTAGAGCAGTTAGGGTGAAGGATTAGGGGTTGGGGTTGGGGTTAGGGTGGGGTTGGGTGAGGGGCTGGGTTTAGGGCTAGAGGGGTTGTGGTTGGGGTTAGGGTTAGGGTTTAGCAACATGGGATATGGGCACTGGAGCTGACTCTGGCAAGGTGAGCAGCGATTGGTGGGCTGAAGTAGTGGTTATTTTTCAGGTGTTGTATTGCTGGTCAAGTTATAAGCAACCCTTGTTGTTTGTGTTTTACAGGTGGTGTGTAAACCTCAACGTGGCAACCCACAATGATGGAGGCCGGACAGCTGAGTGGCGACGGTAAAGGAGTGAGAGATAAGAATCACTGTGGACAGGCTGCAGTTTCAGGCAGTATCTCAGCATGTGCCTTTTAGCTTGCGTTTCTGCAGGTGCTGCAGGTTTCCACTCTTTTTACTTTACTTGTTTCAGTGAAGAAGCTGGTTTCCTGGCAAACTTAGGCAGTGGAGTTTGAATAAAAAAGACAACACTTCACCTGCTCCGCACTGCTTCTGCAGTGTCCCACAAGAGCTGCAGTTCATACGCCTTCTGGCCCGTTTCTGAGCCTGTCGCAAGGCATCCTAGGTGTGAAATCAGTTTCTGAGGCAAAACCAAGGCAGAAACGTGTAGGCATTTCTCCTCACAGAAAGTATAAAACACACAGCTCCCAAGCCTGCTGTGAGACTCACTGCAAAATGAGCGAAGGTGCTTCTCCATCGGCATCCTCTTTCATCTCCAAATGCCAGCGCTTGGGAATACTGTGCCTTCTAGAAACCGAATCCAGCGAGAGAGGCATTAGGAATGGGGATGTGAGCAGGAACAGGGTCCAGGTGAGCAGCCAAGTGCAGGGATCTTTCCTGGCAGCAGTCATGCTCTGGTGACCTATGCAAAAAGTCAGTTCTTTGCTGGCCTAGGAGAGAGGCAAGGACACTTTAGCATGGATATTGCACCTGCATGAAACAGCCCTCTATGCCTGCC
This sequence comes from Fulmarus glacialis, assembly GCF_000690835.1. Lineage (NCBI taxonomy): Eukaryota > Metazoa > Chordata > Aves > Procellariiformes > Procellariidae > Fulmarus > Fulmarus glacialis. Next base: position 5,492 of record NW_009204653.1, read on the forward strand.
CTATCACCTTCTCAGGCACATACGACATCAAAAACTACTTTCACAAATCACATAGAAAGTCATGCCCTATCAGCTACTCAGCCACCAGTAACATCACAAGCACCTGAAAAAGCAACGGGCTAGTTCCTGCCACGAATGACATCACAGGCACCCAAGCAGGCCATGCGTCTTTTCCTAGCTAGCTGCTACTCAGTCACAAGTGATATCACCAGCATCTGCACAAGTAATTTAAAAACTCCTACCCTATCAGTTACTCAGCAGCAAGTGACACCACAAGTACCTGCAGCAGAAGCCAGGTTCCTGCTCCTTCCCCATCAGCCGCTCAGCCACCAGTGTCTTCACAAGGACCTGCACCCTCAATTTCCACATGCCATCTTTTTCACCTCCATCTCTACCTTGTCTCCTGTCTCTCCGGGCTCTTCTCTCTGCCAAGCACTTTTTGCAGTCACTCCATGACCTCCCAATGCCTTTTACTGTTATTGTGCTTCTGTGGCAGATGTTACCTTGAAAGCACTGTCCCAGCCACGTGACCTGCACCTATTTCTCTTCTCCCTCTGCTTTGTGCTCTGGCTGTTTGATGCATTTTTTGACCTCATAGGCCCTTGTACCCTGGCTCCCTCCTGCTGTTAAACCCTGCTCCTGCAAGGGAAGTGGCAATCAGTCAGTGTCTCCTCCATGGCATCTTACCTGCATCTCTCTGACATGCACATCTGGCGGGAACTGTCTCCATCAGCCCCAGCTGTGCTTGAAGTCTTCT
>NW_009204654.1:0-16088 GCF_000690835.1 Fulmarus glacialis
ATACTCCTGTGGATCTGATGTGCCAGGCTCACACAGTTGACTGTCGATCGAATCCACGCAGTCCAGTAAATCCGGTTGTCCCTTTCTTCCACCTGGCTGGAGGCAGGACCTCTCTAGTTCTGGTCATAGGATTCGCTACTCACTTCTTGTAAGTATGAATCAGAAGTCCCTTCATTAAGATCAGGAGTAAGATCAGTCCTTCTACTTTGTCTGGGGAATGGCCCACTAGAGACTGGAGCAGCAATTTTCCTGGAAGAACCCCCTTTTGTGATTGTTTTTCCTTGCAACTCACGTACCCATGCCTCTAGGGTCGAGGTAGACCATTTTCCATCCCACTTCCTCATGTTCTTTCCATGGTCACGCAGGTAAAACCACAGGGTTCCCCTGGGGTGTGTCCCTTCTATATCCTCTCTCTTGAGCAGAAGAACGCTGACTCCTAATAGCTGAGATACTGGTCCGTATGGTTGGGGAGTAGGATATATCCTCTTTGATTTGCTGGACCTGCCAGGACAATTTCTCCACAGCCAAGACAAGGGAAGAAGAGATACTTTCTTTGTATTGCCGGAGTTCACCAGCCAATTCATTCACTGTTCATCCCTCTCTGTCTTTCCAGGTCACTACTGTCAATGAGTTGGCAAGTGACACTGGTGCACTCCGTACAAACTTTCCGTCACATGGGTCACATGCACATGATGTCATCTGGATCTTCGGATAACTGCTTGTTGTTCAGGTCATCATAAATCACGTCCAGCATGCCTAAATCCCTCAGGTACTGGATACCTCTCTCCATGGTGCTCCACTTGCCTGGGTGACATATAACACCTTCCTTGAATGGATACCTTTCCTTCACACTTTACAGGAGTCGCCTCCAGAGGCTGAGGACTTTTGCCCCTTTTCCAATTGCTTTGTCAATGTTCCCTTCCCTAGAAAGTGATCCCAGCTGCTTGGTTTCCCTACCTTCTAATTCCAGGCTACTGGCCTCATTACCCCAGCATCAGAGCAGCCAGGTGACAATGTGCTCACCTGGACAACGGCTAAAATCTTTTCATATCTCTTACAGGTCATTCAGCGATAGAGATCAGGTGTTTACCATCTCATTTATGAGTTCTTCCTCTCTGTCTGAGGAAGAGGAGGAACCTGCCCGCCGAGTTCTTCCTTGGGGGAGAGTGGGTAATTCTTCTTCTTCCTCCTCCTGTTCTCGTGATGGCCCTGGTTTAGAGTAATCTGCCTCCTCGCTGGTGGGACAGTATGCTTCTTCCTCCTGATCCCTCAGGAGAAATTTCTTCATCCCTTTTTAAACACAGCTGACTTCTGCTTCCAAGGTTTCTTCTTGTATATGGGGGTGACTGATACCATCACGGGTTGATTCTCTGCTTTATCTGCAGTGCCTGTTCCCCGGGTTGGAGTAGCTGCAGTGCCTGTTGTTTTGTCATCAGTTCCAAAGACCTTCTCTTCCCCTTGAGGGTACTAAATAGTGTTGAACAGAATTCGGTAGGCATGGGCCAGGCCCCAGCACATTGCAGTAATCTGGATTTCTCTGGAATTGCCAGGGTGACAGCATAGTTTTTCCAAACATTTTACTAGTTTTTCAGGATTCCGCACTTGTTCAGGGGTGAAGTTCCAAAACACTGGAGGTGCCCACTGTCCTAGGTACTTGCCCATAGTATCCCACACTATCCCACACACCCTGCCACTCATAACTATCCAGCCTCGGGGCAGCTCTCTGGGTGGTATTCTTAAATAGTTGTTTAACCTTAAACAAGGCCTGAAACACATTCAAGAGACATAGCAATAGAAACATGCTGGTTTGAACATCCCAGGGACATTCAAAATCCTCAAGAGCTATTGCAATCAGCCTGGAGGAGAAGGGGAAGGTGAAGGAACGTGTCTCCCCCATAGATTGGCTCTCCGAGGAGAAGAGGTAAAGCGCATAATTATTAATAGTTTCTGAGAGAAGGCTACCGAAGTATGGGGATGAGGGCAGAGCTGAGTACAATCTCACGACCAATAATTTTATCATACCTCAAGCCAGTGTAACACAGTACAGCAAAGTGGTAACTTTAATCCCACTCCCAGAGGTGATAAACAGCACCGCAGGGAGTGCATACGGCAGGTACGCTGTTACCTAACACAACTCTGAGAGCAAATGAATCAACATTGTGACCAGCGATTATTAAAATAATATAATGAATGCTTCTCACAAATTTGTTTTAACACACTCGGGTCAGATCTATCTTTATGTCAACCCTTCGAGCCCTACGTTGTGGTTTAACCACAGAAAGGACTGTTGTGGTTTAACCCGGCAGGCAGCCAAACACCATACAGCCGCTCGCTCACTCCCCCCGGTGGGATGGGGGAGAGAAACGGAAGAGTAAAAGTGAGAAAACTCGTGGGTTGAGACAAAGACAGTTTAATAGGTAAAGCAAAAGCCGCGCATGCAAGCAAAGCAAAAGAAGGAATTCAATATGTAATGAAAAGGAAGATAACAAAAAGAGAGAGAAATAAAACCAAAGAAAGACAAGTGATGCAAATGAAAAAAAAAACAATTGCTCACCACCGACCAACCAATGCCCAGCCAGTTCCCAAGCAGCGGCCCCCCAGACAGTTTTCCCCTAGTTTATATACTGAACATGATGTCATATCGTATGGAATATCCCTTTGGTCAGTCAGGGTCAGCTGTCCTGGTTGTGACCCCTCCCAGCTTCTTGTGCACTCCCAGCCTTCTCAGTCGGTAGAGCATGAGAAGCTGAAAAGGCCCTGACTCTGTGTAAGCACTTCTCAGCCATAACGATAACACATCCCTGTGATATCAACACTGTTTTCAGCACAAATCCAAAACATAGCCCCATACTAGCTACTATGAACAAAATTTACTCTATCCCAGCCAAACCAGCACAAATGTATAACATATGTATGTGTATATATACACATATACATGTGTATATATAACCAAAGTGCCATTTGATCGGACCTCACGAAAGTGATCTTTACTTGCTAGCTAATCATAGATGAAGAAATGTGTAAGTACGGAAACAAAGAAAGGAAAAAAAAAAAAGGAAGGAAATTTCTGCAAAACACATACTCTTCATATTTTCTGTCTAATTTTATGGTCATGAATGCAGTTTTGTTTGAATACATTGACTGAGTTAAAGACATCCCAAGAAAAACTATGTTCATACAGGTTTGCTGAAAACTGATAGTTGGATAAAGATAAGACTACTGAGGGATGGCTGGGATGCATTTGTACCATATTTTATTTAGAAGCTGCTGGGTGGCCACCCTGTACGCATACAGTTCTAGAAAAGATGCAACATCTGCTGTCATTTCCTAGCAAAGATGACAAAGGGACATGGCAGAGAGGACATGGGACTAATGTGTTGACAGGGCTAGTGATTCCAGAAAACAGAACATAAGTCCACCAAATGGAACAACTTGGTTTTACTTAAGGCCTGTGTAAGACATAAGGAAAAGACACTAGTGAGACACTATTTCTTTTGGTAGTTGTGAACTTATTAGTCAGATCCTTGAAGGTGTGTGAAAAAGAAAAAAACAATAGGGGATTTACTACTATTTTGTAAATGTCTCTCCAACAGCTGCCAAATGGAGCTCTTGAAAGTCTAAGGCATTTGGCTTTTTAGTGCATTTGTTATATAGAATCATAGAATCATTAAGGTTCGAAAAGACCTCTAAGATCATCGAGTCCAACCAGCAACCCAACACCACCATGCCCACTAAACCATGTCCCTAAGCGCCTCATCTACACGTCTTTTAAATCCTTCCAGGGATGGTGACTCTACCACTTCCCTGGGCAGCCTGTTCCAAGGCCTGACCACTCTTTCAATAAAGAAATTTTTCCTAATGTCCAATCTAAACCTCCCTCGGCACAACTTGAGGCCATTTCCTCTCGTCCTATCACTGGTTACTTGGGAGAAGAGACCAACCCCCACCTCGCTACAGCCTCCTTTCAGGTAGTTGTAGAGCGCGATGAGGTCTCCCCTCAGCCTCCTCTTCTCCAGGCTAAACAGCCCCAGTTCCCTCAGCCGCTCCTCACAAGACTTGTTCTTTAGACCCTTCACCAGCTTCGTTGCCCTTCTCTGGACACCCTCCAGCACCTCAATGTCCTTCTTGTAGTGAGGGGCCCAAAACTGAACACAGGATTCAAGGTGCGGTCTCACCAGGGCCGAGTACGGGGGCATGATCACCTCCCTACTCCTGCTGGCGACGATGCAAGAAGTGCATTCGTTACGGTTTTTGACATTAAGTTGCATAACAACTGAATCCATCCAAAAGAAATTTTGTTAAAAACATAATTATATAAAATAATTGAACCAGCAGGTATCCTGTACTCTTACTGACTGTATATAAAAGAAACATACAGTGTGTTTTGTAAAAATAATTTACTAACCACACAATTTTCTGACAAGACTGGGGGCTGTAAAAATAAACTAATAATAAAATAAGCTAGGAAGGAGACATTTGCATTTATAGAAATGAAGTTTTAATTTTATAATCATCTTAAATCAAGACTTATGAAAATGTAATGAAGTCCAATTTACTGTTAATAGTTGTTTCATTTCTCTGAGAATAAACTTTTTCTTGCATTTCAATAAGGTACACTGATAGTAAATAATTTAACCAGCATGGTACAACAGATAGTATTATATATATTTTAAATGAAGCTGTTTAAGGAAAAAAAAAATAATTGCTTGAAGAGTAAAGCGCTTTGGGAGGAAGGAAACAGCAAAAGCAGCCTTAGAGGAAAAATAAACAAGTTTTCTAACATTCTGCAAATAAAAAATAAGTTGCTCACAGTTTCATATAAGCATTGTGTTCTCTTAAATGCTGTCTTTGCTCTCAGGAAGCCCTGTGGCTGTGGCCAGGACTGTCCCTCTGTCTGGGTCCTGAGGGCACTGCAGCACCTACTGTCCCTGTCCCCCTGTCCCCCACCCTTCCCATGGCCCAGGACCCCATTTCAGCCCCTGGGGCCATCAGCCCCTGCTCCAGCAATGGCAGAGCAGGGCCGATGTCCAGTTCCCCACGTCCTGGCCCATCTTTGGCACATCCCTGGCCCATCCCCAGGGAGGTGCCCGATGCCCGGGGCTGGGGCTGTCCCAGTGCCCCCTGGCTGCCGGCTCCTGGCTGAGGTGGTGGGACAGGCCCTGGCTGACCCCTGGGAGCCTCCAATGCTCCTGGCCCCAGCCCACGGGGAGCAGCTGGACCTTGTGGCACCCTGACTACATGCTTATTTGACTAGAAAACTCAAATTAGAAACGACAGATACCTCTCTGGACTTTCCTTCCTGCATCGTTACTAAGAATCATTACTCTATTTGATTTAGTCGCAGAGTGAAGATATTTCTGAGGCATTTATTTTTGCCAGACCTTACCCCCAGAAAAATTCTTCTGTTCTTCTTACAAAGATAAGCATTTTTGGTAACATTTGGTTTTGCATGCTTCTTCCACTATGCTGTTTTTCAGTTGATAGAAGGATGGATTTTGATAGGTACCATCAATTTGCTTTCAGAGTGGAAGTAGTATGTAAATGACCTCAGAAATCAGGATAAAGCATAACCTTGAAAGGTGCCCTAACCACTGAAAAGATCCAAGATATCTGGAAAATTCGATGAATCCCTCATTCCATTGGAAATGTATCTTTAAAGACATTTCTTACAAATCTAACTTGCATCTGTTTCTGCACAGGGCGACATTCAGTTTGGTATGTCTAACAAAAAACCAACATCTGCTTTTTGTTTCAAGATAGAAAAATGCTGAATGGAAATATATACACTATGTTTAGGCCATACAAATCATGATAATACAGCTTACTTGTTTTTTTCTTCTTCCCTGGTTTAAGCAAATAAGTGTTTTTTTAAATTGTAATGGTGCTCAAAACCATATGTGACAACATTCACAGTCTTATGTCAGAACATATTTTTATTTTATAGGTTCTTAAGAGGTACAAATGCTGGTCACTGTGTTTTCTGACCACACATCAGTGTGGCTGGGCTGAGCCGATGCAAAATCGTATGTAAAATTTCAGCTTTAGGAAGTGCAAGTGGTTTGAGGCTTGTCACAAAGCACCTTTGGAATCAGGCTGTTGTTTTCATCATCCAAAAGCAACATTGGTATTCCTGTAACCCTTTAGCTGCTCTGATATTGCAGGGGCATGTGGGTTTCCCAGCATTTAAAGCTTTCTATGCATTCAAGTTATTTTCCAGTCATACGCAAGACTATGTTTTGATCCTGAAAAAATTCTTTTCTGAATGCTGGTTTTCTTCATATGTGTCTCCCAAAAATAAATATATAGTCATAATCAGGGGGAGAAGGTGGATTTATGTATGTTTGAATGCATGACAAAAAAAAATTGATTTCCATCTGTAAGTCAGTGATCAGACCACAGACAAATGATGTGGGTTTTGCCATATATATAATTGGAGATATTCAAATGTGCCTTCCTTAGAGGCATTGGACATACAGCTGGCAGAGGGAAGACCACTGCTGCAGTATACAAAAGTATTATTTTTTTTATATAAAAGAATTTTTGTCCCAGGCATGGCGTACAGTTCTGCTGCATCCTGCGACACTGGGCTGTGGAACCACGTTTTGATCGCAGTCAGTTGTGAGTGTAAGGAGGTCGTTGGGAAGGGAATTGCATGCTGTCATATATTCGCTACATGAGTTTTTCTGGTAGCAGAAATATCTTGGACAATGCAAGCTCCAGGAGAAATCATTGCCTGATACTTTTGAGGGTGTCATTAAAAGTTTACATGTAGGTAAATGGATCAGCCAGGATCTTGTTAGTCTGTGTGTCCGTGATTACTGGTGGCATAGCATGCATAAGGACTATAGACTGTATACATAAATCTTCAAGAAGGCAAATTCCATACAGTTGGGACCAGTTCACAGAAGTAAATCTCCTTCTCCACTTTTACTCCCCCTCTGCCCCTACACACATAAAACTTGTGTTTGCTGAACTGAATTATTTCAGAAACTAAGGAAAGGGTGGGGATATTCTTCTGGAAGGTGAGAAAATTTGGCTTAAATATTTTCCGACAGAGGGAAGAACTGAATCAAGTTTCATCCTGGAAGAATTCTCCAACCATCAGGCGAGTGGGCAAAAGGCAGCCATTACTATCTTTTCTTCCTGTGACCACTGTTTTTAGCTCTGGACCAGATTCTGGTGTCCATAAAATCAGCCAAGGTTCTGCCATAATTCTGATGGAACGGGATAAGACTGAACATTTATGTGTGAAAGAGCAATTCTGCAGACAGCTATTATGAAAAACTCAGGATGAAGACAAAGTTTTAATTTGACAAACATACCAGAATGTACTTTTACTTATTTTCTGTAACATGAGTTTGAGATCTTTTCAGTCCCTCCGCAACTCTGCTTGGCAGTTCAGCTTTACAAATAGAACTTTAAAATTAAGCAGCTTCACTGAGACTACTCACTGATTACAGCTGGGAAAGTTAATACTTACTTAGAAAAATATAACCTCTTATTTTCTAATGGCAATACCTCTTCCGTGCTTCTCCCAGGACGTTAAGCATGGTCTGTTAAACACTTGGTTGTTAGTATTCATAAGGTTTAGAAAGTGCTAGTTAGAATTCTCTATGCTATGTTACAGAACCTTCTCTGATCACGATCAGAGGAGTGAATAAAATTTAAAATGCATACTGTTAAAAAAAGAAAAAAGGTCATGTAAGGAAAGTTATTTGTTCCTGATGGAAAAAAGCAAGGTTCAACACAGATTTGTAGTTCATCTGTCTATCTTTCAGAGACAGCAGTGCCTTCATCAATTAAATAGCTATGTTTCTATTAGTCTGGAAGTCTTCAGTATGCGTGTGAACCCAATACATTTTATCTTGGCCACTGTTTCTCAGACCCTTTTGTTTCTACTCACTTGACAGCTTTGCACCAGAATATTAACTGAGAGTGGCTGGGGAAGGAAAACTAGGGTATATTTCCTTTGCAGTGAAATCCTCCAGCTGTAACAGCACCCTTGTAAACCTGCTGGTTTTAGAAATTAAATTCTGTCTTCAGAGGCATGTGTGGTGGCCCTTAAGAAGCATTGTTAATGAAGCCAAGAAAACTTGTCTTTCTTTAGCAAATATCACAAGATAGGGCTTAAGTTTTCCCTTGAATGTCCTTTCAGACCTGAATTATTTTATTTTGCTTTAAACCTGCTTTTTTCACACCTAATGACAGCCAAGTTGAAGACAGATTAGATTTAAAATGGGCATAAAGCTATTAGATCCGTATGTTAGATGACATTCAGCTGAAATAGGTAATTGTTTACATGACTATGAATGCCAATAACACAATAAAGACAATCCCTACGGCTAGCTTGTCTACACACTGCATTTGCTATCTACCGGAATTAGCTTACTATTCAAATCTCAGCTCTCATATAGCAAATTCTGAACACCACAAAACTTTCTTATCTTTTTTTTTTTTAAAAAAAAAAGGACTTAAACTAGTCACAGAGTTCTAGTTTGATTCTGGTGTCTACAAAGTCGCCTGATGAAAGCCTTATCAGTAAAAACCCTAAGAAAGCAGCACAGTATAAGCACAGCACAGCACAATATATATATTTTGAAGACTTAAGTGTTGGTCTAATACTGCTTGTAAAATAATTTTTAGCTGGAGTATTGCTTTGTATTTAAAGAATTTTTAAATTAAAATTCTGCTTAGAAACTGAAGTTCTATAGATGTTTGATTTCAGAAAAATCAAAGTAATAACATCGTTGGAATTTTTAATATTATTTTTCTTGATTAAAGATTATGTTTACTGTTAGTATTACCCCATTTCTACTAATAAGCAACTGCCCAACAGCTGAGTTTGGCTAACAAGTTTTCTGTCTTTAGAATAAGGAAGCAAACAAGGCACTCTTAGATGTAGAAAAGTGGGCTAGAAGTTTTACGATAATTTCATTTTTCTTGAAGTGTCTACCACTACCAGTCCTAAGGGAAAATAAAACATTTCCAATATAAAAGAAAAATTAGGATAGCCGTTATGAGAAACTATAAAAACACATGCGGTTTAGAACATCCAAGAAGTAAGAAGCAAAGGATTTCCAGAAACAGAAAGAGGCTTTGGATGATACAGATTCTATTTACTACACTGAAGTTACCCATTGCTAACCTCCAGACAGTTATGCAGTTTTAAATTAGAGATAAATCTTACACAAACCAGAAATGAACTATGTCTATTTTCCAAATGTTTTAGGCAGAGAACCAACAATGAAGAGCTTTATATTCCAAATGTAATATTAGTGTTCTGATAAGAATGCTGTAGTTGGGATTGTTTATTGCATGAACATGAGTAGAGATAGTGTTTGTTATTTATTTTTAAATCTGGATTCAATTAAAAATACAATAGGCCACCACATGGAAATAAGCATTGATTTTAACAAGTGACTCATGCAAGTATTGCAGGAGGATTGTTAAGTAGGAAAAAATATTTTCTTAGTATTGGAATTAGACGCATAATTCCCTCTGTGAAATGTACAAGGAATTCCTCTGAGTTTCTGCTGATACTTGGAGCATGCTTATTAGCAAATACTGACAGAGCCTTTGATTTAGATTCTATTTCTCTGAGCTGTATTTTGTATACTGTTAAATTTTTTTGTATGATAAAAATTACAGCCTTATCTATGCAGAATCCCTGAAGCATGACCTTTATGGGCAGAGGACCACTGGTTGCCCAGGATAATTATTTGCGCAAATAATACACCCAGAAATCCTCTAAAACCTCTGAAGAGACAGATCAATCTTACTAAAAACTTGAGAAATATTAATATTATCTAAGAATATGCTATGAAGATGATTTTCTTAAACTTAGGGGTTACCCATAAGAAGAAGCATTTTCAGATTCAGGGCCTTAATCTTCTTAGAGGCACCTGAGTAGAAAGCAAAATGTATAATAAAATAATGCTTGTTCCATTTTACAGGCAAGGGAAACTGGATCAGCAAAATTAAAAGATTACCTGAAGATATAGTTTCATTATGTCTACTGCTTTCCGAAAATAAAAAGTTGTAGAAAATAACTTTCAATATTTTGGTATTTTATCAATACTATATTTTTTTTCTAAAGCCATAGCTTTGGATAAAAACACATATATGAAAATCTTCAAGTAAATGTTAAAGAAAAAAGAAAAGCTGCTCCTGAAGTCCATGAAACCAGAAATGTTTCATTTATTTGCAATTTTATGCGGTACTTCAACTACAGGTGTAGGCTTAATTTCGTTTTTTTTTTCCAGGAGAAGATTGACAATAAGCATTTTCTAGCAAAAGATACAGCTCAGAACTTCACAAGAAGATGAGGATTTCCCTCTTAGCATTGAAGAAACACCAAACATTTGCGGTTTTGATGATAGTAAATATCCAGAAATCTTGCATGTGTTAAGAAATTCCCCTAAAAATATATAAAAAAATCATACTTCTCTATGAAATAATCAATACCTTTTAAGATCAAGTTAAAAGCACTGGAAAAATCTGCTGGAGAAAGCTAGAAATAAAACAACAAAAGTTCAGCTGGAGAAGCCATATGTTTTCTTGGTTTTTTTCTGTTTTAGGATGTAGTTAAGTATACTCACATGATATATGTGTATTAAACTCCTTGAATGACCTCCCTGAAAATCCCTGAAGCAAAATATTGGTAATAAGCTTCAAAATTCAGTTTGAAAAGGAAGGGAATAGTATGGGAAGCTGCCTCTATCAATAATTTATGATCAATAAGATTTTTCATTATTTAGTGGGAGGATAAAACTGTCTTCAAATGCTTCAAGATGTCTCTTACACTTATGAGGCATCCATTCTGTTATTACATTAAAAATATAGAAAGATTAGGACCTCTTTGACCCAGGATCAGAGTAAGGGCCAGGGAGTTAGCAGGATTTGATTACACATAAGAGAGTTTCTCGTTGTTTCACAGATGTGGAACTATAACATAACCCATACCAAATTCCACCACAAAAAACTCAATATATATATTTTAAAAATAAAAATCAGGCCTTGCTTCAATTGCTGGGAGTACAACTAATACCTTTAGAGTTTAAGTTCTTTGCAAAACTGGAAAAGATTTTGGTTTTTCTTTTTGGTAAACCAATGAGCTGTGGAATAATAGACTTTAAACAGCAGCATAAATATAATGTGCATATATACATATGTACATACCTACAATGTAATTGCCATAAATGTCTACCTTGTGCCTCTGAATCAAAGTTTCAGTGTAATCATGACAGCTGCCTTTTTCAATTACCAAAAACATTACCTATGAAACTTGTCCTGAAAAAGGCAGCTGTCATGATTATACTGAAACTTTGATTCAGAGACACTGGGTAGACATTTATGCTGCTGTTTACAAAAAAAAAAAACAAACAACTTAGTTCAATTAACTATTGTAGATGACACCAGAAAAGAAGGATTTAAAGTTGTATACCATCTGTGCTGTTAAACTTATACACAATGGAGTGTGTTAAAGATGGAATTTTATTTCAAGTAAAACTTTTACTCTCTTTGCTTTCATGGGATTTTTTATGTTCAACTTTTCTGTCTGTACAAAACTTGTGCAATTCCCGTTGATGTAAATGGAAAAACATGCATGTTAAGATGTGATATAAGAACATATATTTCATGTTCTTGCTTTATTGGATGTTTAAGTCTTACCCTTAGTCCCCCTTAGCATCTTTACTGTACTCCGCACCTTTAAACTTCAGAGTCAAATTTTGTAAAACTCACTTACATGTAGAAAAGATGTCACATTCCTCATTTTAAAAGCATTCTTATTCTAAAGTGTTCTTAAGCACATTTTTATCTTTAGCACATATTTCCAATAGGCATATAATAAAATATTTTTTATAATAAGGCAAATAAAAGCAAATATTTTTCAGTACCAGGTAATAAGATTTTTTTAGGACTTTGTCAGGTCTGTCTTCTCTTGCTGGTCATGAACAGTAATAGCAGCATCTTGACAGGTGTAGGAGTACCTCCACTGGAGATATCACCTCTTGGAGTGTCTTTACCGTGGCCAGAGGTCCTCTGCTTTTGAAATTTCACTGCCTGTATGAGCAAAATGATTGAGTTTTCTGCTATATGTCGTAGAAAAAGGAGTGTTTTGTATCACTAGAATCCACATGCAGACACTCACTAGTAACCAGAAGGTACTGAATGTTTGGAAAAAAAAACAAAATAGTAATGTCTACAAAATGACAGATTCAGCCAGCATCTACCTCCCATTTGTTCAACAAGAGAGAAATAATGCAAAGAATGGTGATGACACTCAAAACCAACATGACGAAATGAGATCATGAAATTTAGTTCCTCTAATAATTACACAATCATGAGTTTTAAAGGATTTACTGTCCTAAGATCACTTGAAATTGAGTTCCTTTCACCTGCATCTAGCCACCCAAAGGTGGCATTTACTTTTAGCTAATTGTCTAGGCACTCCCATTAGTTAACAGAAAAAAAGAGCACCTCTAAATGATCACTCATGCATCTGAAGATGGATTGCCTATCAGAAATGTTTGTTAGAAAGCCTGAGCTAGAAACCTTTACTGACAGCAGCTGGTCACTCTCCTAATTGCTACAGATAACTTTTTCCACAGAACCTCAGAGCGAGATATATTTTACCCACCTTCAAATACCTAAAAGTTAGATGCTTAGTTTAACCTTTCAGTTCAAGTGCCCTGGACAGTCACTAGTCTGTATCAGGTAGGATGAATTGCCTTGGAAGAAGTATCACCTCTCGAACTCTTAGGATGGGATGATTTACTCTCTGGAAGTATTCTTTTCCATTGATGGTAGACAGATCCTAAACAGCTTTCTTACACTTGACATCTATTTGTTCATCTATTTGTTTGGTTTTGAGGGTGCCATACTAGATTCTTCAACTGAAATTAAAAAAAAAAAAAAGTACCAATTAATAGAGGAGTTAATTCTTAGAATCGTCAACCCTTCTGCTTCCGGTTTTTCAACAAGATAGTTTTTACTTATGTGAATATTTAGCATTTCTTGCCTTTTACTCTCCTTCCGTATAAGTCCCTCATTTCACCTAGCCTGAAAATTGGAATAAAATATTTTATTTACCAGGCCTCTGGCAAGTGTTGTAAAGAGAAGTACTCGATTATAATTTGAAATTTTGAAGTGGGAACTGGCAGAGAAATAGAAGATATTAAATTTCTTTTTGTCGAGAAACCATTTTTGCACATAATTGGAACATGCCTGTTTGCATGTATTTTCTGTGTGTGCTTATCTATTTGTGCCACCCCAATTTTGGTGCCATTCAAAGCTCTCCTGAAAATATAGTTTAGTCTTGTCCTATAGTAAGTGGTTCTGCTGAGTTTGCTCCACCTGCTAAAATTCTGGACTCCAAACTAAATCTTTTATAATGAATTAAATACGCTTCAAAATTTTGTAACTGCAGTGACTATAAGTAATTTCAACAATATTTGTCTGCATATTTCAGTGAGTGGTCCAGATAAAGTTGAGACCATAATTTTTTTTCCTCCTCATTTCCTTCATTAGCTAGATCAGTGAGTACAGCTGTTAGTCCCCTGTAACTAAATAGGTGAGAGACCATCATTGTGTGCTTAATTTGCCCTGGGTACCAGAAAAAAAAAGCATCTGCTGCTCGTAACCAATAATAGAGAATTTGCTTTTTCTCTTTCTTAAGTTAATATTTTCCTAGAGAATGAACATTTGATTCTATTGTTAGACTAGGCTAGACTAGACTACACTACACTGTACTACACTACACACTAGTATAAGCTGATAGTACTGATATACAAAATACTACTTACTAGTGTGGAAGCTTTCACATATGCTTGCATGGATTCGCAAACTCGTTAAAGCACACTTATTCAAAAAAGATCATGCCTTTACATCTAAGCTTAAGTATTTACAGAAATCCTTATTTATTCTTATGCTTCAGCAGCAAGACTTTAAATTTATTTTTCCTACTTGTTAGAAAGGAGCCAAACAACCTGGTTATTAAGCTGGGCAAAGGGCACTTTTCCTTTCTGAAGCTGTGTAACTGTGTGGAAAGGACTAGATTCAGAAGGCCTAAATCTGTTTAAACACATATTACCAGTGTTTCTATTGGACACACACGTCTTCTTATCAGCAGAAAGCACTAGGCATTCAGCATGAACGAGGAAGACTGGACCAAACCTATTGTTTTTTCTGGGAGTGGATTATGTGCATTTTGGATACCGTCATGTGAGAAGGAATGGTTTTAAATATGATTGCTAAAGAAAAGGCTCTGACTCCTGAATAAATGGGGAGGTGTTGGGTATCTCTGTGAGCAGCATCCCTGCCTAGGATTCTGTGCACCTAGTGCTGCAGACCAGATGAATGAAGAATGTAGGTACCTAAAAATCACACACTGCTTTACTTAATATATAGTTAAGTTCTTATTAGGATGTAGTTTTTAAGGACTAACTGCCAAATGGGAAAGACTTTCAGTAGCTGAATGGGCTTTTACAGGGTGCCATGTATCAGAGTAATTTCTTTATATTATATGCTAGAGGAAATCAGGGAAACAGTAGTGCTTTACAATAGTGTAAGGATAGAAGTTTTAAAAACAGATTTGCCAACTATTTCAGTGATTGGAAACACAAAAAAAAATGCATAAGAGTTTAATTCAAAATGTACTTAAATGGAAAAAAAAAAGTGTTGCTACAGGCCTTATTGGGCATGGCACTAAATGTGATGTTAGCTGACACACCAGCACTCTGAGTTAACCACTAGTGGCATATTTCAAATTCATTGTCGAGAGACATGTTGACTTTTTTGTCATAAAACCTGAAGAGCTGTATTTTAATAGGGGAATTAGGGGGAAAAAAAGGTATTAAAGGTGTATCAGTGAACACAAGTTACAGAAGGAAGAAATTCTTTTCATATCCTGACGTACAATGGAGCAGTTTTTAAAAAAGTTTCTTTTGAATTGGTCCTTGTACTAATAGTACTATAATGTAGACAGCCCTTAATCATTGTGTCTCACTATTCTCTCAGAATCACTGTGTTTGTTTTGATAATACTGAGAAGGAAAATAAAATGGTTAAATAATCAAATAGCCCCCAGTATTTTTTTGCCTCATACTTTTATTTCCATTTGGTATCAGTAGCATTGCATTGCATAGGGTCTTTTTTTTAGTAACGTAGGGCAAAATCAGTCAACAAATTATTTCAATGCAAATGTTTTACCCTATTTTGTCTTAGCAAGGACATTATTCTTCACCCAGAAAGATCTAATTTCCCAGCAGTTGATATTTCACATTATACTTGCAATATTTTGTTAATGGTTTTCTGTGTAATGCAGTTTTAGCCTTAGAAAAGATTCATCCCAAGAAATAGTTAATAGAAGTCCTCTACTTTGCATTAGCTCATATCAGGAATGAGCTAGGCTTCTTTTGGAATGGTGTTCTATATTTTAAAGTGTAAGCTCATAACAATATCCCATCATAAGGTGGGGGAAACTGCTTGATTAATAACAGTTCAGTATTTGCAAGGTATTCGGGGTTTTTTTTTATTAGTTTCCAGCATTCTGCATAATGGTGTTCTTAAGATTCCCAGGGATTTCGTTTATTTAAAGGAGGGGACAAAATAATGGTGCTAAGATTAACATTTAGATTCCTTCTTTCTCAACAAAATACCATACATACAGCAGCCAACTTTAAGTATTTATGTCCTTATTCACCTGTATGGTTTCAACTCCCAATATATTTCACATTCTTATTAAAGTTCAGTGTTTACAACTTCAGCTTAATGATACAAACATTGATTTCCCATTATCTGTGGATTAAATTTATAGAGTGTCCTTTATACATGGCATAGAATCGCACAGAACTTTCCAACATAGAATAAACTTTGTAAAATAGGTCTAACGAGAAGACCTTAAATAGCCCCTGGAGTAAACTGCCAGAAATGCTAGTTTAAATATCTACAGGTTAAATATAATTTTTGCCTGTGTCTAAGTCTGTACAATTGAGTCCCTGTTGTACATTTCTTCTGATATATGGATCATTAGTTTTACCAGACTCACTTTAATAAGGTGTAACATATAGAATCATAGAATCATTAAGG
>NW_009204655.1:0-46441 GCF_000690835.1 Fulmarus glacialis
GGCGTAGCAGGTAGTTAACTTCTTCCTCTGGGAAGAACTTCCCCTGACGCAGCTGCTTTCCATTTCCTCGCATCCTGTCGCTGGTCACCAGAGAGAGGAGATCAGCAGCTCCCCCTCCGCTGCCCTTCTCGAGGAAGGTGTAGACTGCGATGAGGTCACCCTTCAGCCTTCTCTTCTCCAAGCTGAACAAACCAAGTGACCCCAGCCGTTCCTCATAAGTCTTGCCCTTGAGACCTTTCACCATCTTGGTTGCCCTCCTCTGGACACACTCTAATATTTTGATGTCCTTATGCTGAGGCACCCAAAACTGCACACAGTGCTTGAGATGGGGCTGCACCAGTGCAGAGCAGAGTGGGACAATCACCTTCCTCAACCAGATAGCTATGCTGTGCTTGATGCACCCCAGGACACGGTTGGCCCCTTCGGCTGCCAGGGGACACTGTTGACTCATATTCGACTTGCCAACAACCCAAACCCCCAGATCTTTCCACAGGGCTGCTCTCCAGCCTCTCATCCCCCAATTTGTACATATAACTAGGGTTACCCCATCCCAGGTGGAGAACCCAGCACTTGCTCTTGTTAAATATCATATGGTTGGTGATCGCCCAGCTCTCTAGTCTATTACATCTCTCTGTAAGGCCTGTCTACTCTCAAGGGAGTTCACAGCTCCTCCTAATTTGTATCATCTCTGCTTTTCCCCAAACAGCCTTTCAGGAAAAACAAAGTGTTTAAATGTCAGGAAAATAAATATGCACAAAAGCATAGATACTAGCAAAAGAGGCAGAAGGTGTTTCTACACTCAGAAGCAATCTGGATAATGAGGGAGCTTGTATCTTTGGTAGAGAAAAGCGTATGTGTGGGCTAAAGTAATTGGCATTATCAGTGGATTAAACATAGCACCAGAGAAACTGCAGGAGTTTGTCTGTACTGGAGTGAGGAGAACCTGTCCAGGAGAGAGACTGCGGCTTTCACCTCCTAGAAATGAAGTAGCTTGATACCCTTACCCTGTCTGTAGCATTACATTTCCTGTAATGTTTCTTACCTGTATTACTCACCCATTCTCTGTTGCTTACACAGAGTGATTCATCAATGCTTGGTATTCTTGCAGCTGAAAGGACTTTCTGCGCAGTGCAGCTGGAGTTGAGTACTGTTTCTTTATGGGAGAATTTGGAAGCTATCCTAGATTCTACATCTACCCATGTGTAATTTGCACTTCAGAGACAGCCTGAAGTAGGAGGCAGAGGGCACAGCAGTGGGCACAATTAAAACATAACATTAGTGAGCTGCTTTTGCATTCTGAAAAACAGCTGAGGTCAAACCCCAGTTCCTCAAAGAAAGAAATTTCTGGCTGACAGCCTTGTAAACTGAGAATCAAGCCACCTGTGTTTGAGGTGGAGCAGCTGTACATGTTTTGACTGTTGATTCATCTGCCCTGGCTAGCTACTTAATTTAGTGAAATCCATAGAGAAAGGGAGAAGTGATATTTTACTGTTTTCTTTTGCCCAACTTTCCTTTGCTTCTTGCTTTCCATGTGGCATGCAGTAAGTTAGGCAGAAAATTCTCAGTTCATAGCAGGACTGAGTTATGCTTCCATGTTGGAAACTTTAGGCTTAATAGAATTTTTGCCTTGGTGCTAGCAGATTTTCCTCAGGTAAATGATAATCACTAAAAATATTTTCTCTGTGTATCAAATGTCCTACCAATGTGAACTTCCAGCTGTGTGTGAACAAGGTAAGAAGCTTTTCACAGTCTGACCAGGCAAGGGATGGAAGGAAAGATGCAGGGTCGTCCTGTGTGTGCTGGCAAGGCACTGGAGGCAAGGAAAAACTGAATGGCTTTCCCAGGGTCAGGCAGGACCCCAGGTTCTGTGACAGCCACAGAGACAGCCCAGGTCTTTTGAGTAAGAGTCAGCTGCCTTTAGATGTGCTAGCATCCTCTGTGTCCTTCAGACTTCAAGTGTATTCTGCTGCCATCACCTCAGCAGTGGAGGGGTGGGGATAAGCAAACACGTGAGGAGAGGAGGGGGAATCTTTTGCCAGACAAGCTGCGTTTCAGAAACACTGTGGCTTGCTAAAGGTTTAAATGGGAACAAAAACTCAAGCCCAAATTTGTGTACCCTTTGCCTGTTAGGAGGGTTTAAAAATGGAATGGCCTAAGGGTAAGGGGGCAGCCCTTGCTCACATTAAAGGGCTGCTCTGATTTCACAGAGAACTGCATGACATGAAGACTACTCAAGGTAAATATGAAGACCTTTCAGCAGTACTTGTCTTTGTTCCTGCTGTTTGAAAGTATCTTTTACCCAAACCACCTACGCTGTATTGAGCTCTTCAACACTGATCTTTACGTTTACAGTAAGCAGAGAAAAATCTCCCCTCTGTAAAGTGTTATTCATATTAACAATCATTGTATTTAATTTTAAAAGTTTGTGGGTTTTTCCGTCGTCTCCTTGAAGCATTTAAATGGTAGGTAAAAATCATCATCAATAACCACAAGAGGCACAAGCTCATGATTCTTGCTGCAAAATGTTGGTGAGTTAGGCATAGGGGGTACTATATATTTATATCCTGAGTGTGAAAAACAATATATATCTTGCTCTGCTTGAAGACAAATTATACTTGAACAAAGAATTTCAGGTACATGTTCTTTTCCAAGTATAGCAGCCTGTTGGTAGTCATGGATGTACTCAAGCTGTCCTACTGGTTTTCATCTACAAAAATGTTCATTGCCCCCAGAGCAGCAGTAGTGATCCAAGTGAGCTGGCTTTCTAACCTAATGCAGTTCAAAATCCATCTCAGTTACAGTACATATAAATCACTGTAGTTTGAGTAAAATCCAAACTTTTAAGCTTTATTTTTATTCTTAATGCAGAATTCCTTTCTTGTGGATGCGTCTGTTTGTTTAATTTCTCTTGCTGAGTGACTTTTAGCTCTATCTTGTCCCCAAACCTTCTCTGTAACCCTTTTAGTATTTGCTGTGACAACCACTTACATAGTGTTGGTTTGACTGAACAGATTGCCTAAGACTTTCTTTAACCAAAAGCACCTTAATAGTTTATGCTCCTGGTGAACATGCTAGAGTTAGAAATATTTCTGCTTCGAAATTTTTGGTGCCAATATGAAAACTTGTTTAACAAAAAAGCAAGAGGAGATGCATTGAAGTCTCTGCTTGCCCTTCTGGCCTTGCTCTTTCATAACTGCTCTGGAAATTGGAAGTGGAGGCAGAAAACAGAGACCACTGAGGCTGTGCTCAAGTGTTACTCTTCCTGCACGTGCTGGCAAAGTGTGCCAAGTGTTATGCATCACAGGTTTTTCTCTGGTCTTTTCATGTTGATAGCTTTGTGGCGAATGTTAAGTCTTTTGGTTGTTGAAGTCCGATTTAACAGCCACTGAATTGGCATACATTTCCTAGCAATCAGGAAAGATACAGTATTGTAATACTCCTTCCTCAAGTTTCCCTGGGATGGGTGGGCAGTGTAGTCCCCAACAGGTCTTCATCCAGGTCTGTATCTGCTCCTTCTGAACTGGAAGAAACTAACTCTTCTTTTGCTCTTCTAACAGTCCTGGACTGAGAGTAAACTGGAATTGATGAAAGAGTTGGAATTTTTAGGCTGCACAGTTCCCTCCCAAATACATTCCAAAAGTGTTCACAGACGTGAACAGTTGTGCAGGAGCAACACTGAAGACTAGAGCCTGCTTTAATCACATTTTAACCTACAGGAGATTTAAATTTTTGTTTCTGGGAAGGTTACTCTCTGCTGAAAGAGAACAAGAGTTTCACACTAGCAAAGGTGACTGTTAGACTTGCTACCTACATACAGATCTTCTACCAGATTCCAAATCCAACCAAAATTCTCTTGAAAGTTCAAGTGTCTAGTACTTAAGACTGGTTGTGCCTGACTGCTGCATCTATGAAATAGGAAAGAGAATGCTGGTTCTTCTACAGAGAATCCACCAAAACAGAGATCCCACATCCACAAAGATCCCGCTAAAACCTGTAAGGCTTTTGCCCCTCCATGCATTCATCTTGCTTTTTGACACTACAAAAACACGATCACTTGTAGATGAAATATTGGCTTTCTTGAGTGAAGCTATACACAGAACTTGAGGGTATTTGGGCCTTCCACTTCAAACTTCTCATTTGCAAACTGAATGCATTTCCCAATCTCTTTGAAATCCATAGGTTCTACTATAATACAAACAATAAGCAGTTTGAAAGTACAGCTATATCTCAACATGTTGCTAACTAGTGATACTTGATGCAGGAAACTACTCTATCATTTGACTGCAACATACCTCTGTTTGATCACAGAAGATGAAAGTTATAGCTGAATATATCTTCACAAAATGGTCAGAGTATGAAATTCCACTGTTTAACTAGTATTTTTGCCTGGGTTTGAAAAGCTGCTCAAAGAAGCCTGCACATTCCCATTTGGCCATTTTATCAGACTTCCGAAACAGACAGGCAAACAAGTGGAGACTTGACATTTTTGCATGTAGTCTGGTAAAGAGATAGAATACCTTTTATCTGTAATATTATTTTTTTCCCTTTTGTTGACAATGTTTGCTTGAGGTTGAAAGTCATAACAAAATTCAGAGTGAATTGTTTCTGCACTTTCCCTTTCTTCTGTGTATACTTAAGTGAATTTGCTTTGAAAAATTATTTCAAAAGGCAGAGATGCATGTTTATATCCTTTTGTGTAGTGGTCCACAGGTCATAAAATTGCTTTGAAAACTCACAGGTCGAGATATCCAGTTAAGACTAACGAGATACCTTATTTACTCAATTATATGCATTGGTTTATTCCAGTTGAGAAACTGTCTTGCTGACTTTGGTGTACTACCACATGATTTTGACTTTATTGTCTGGCTGGTTTTTGGGTTGCCGACAAACAGTATATATGGGCAGACATTCACAGAGTGTCCTACACATTTATCCTTGTTAGTCTGCTTTGAAACAACTGAGAACAGTGCAACTTGAAGACCTGCAGGCTCACCCAATCCAGAGCGCCAGCAAATGATGAGGTGAGACAGAGAGTGGTTAATGCTTGTGGGAGTAGTTGATACTGATGAGTATCATAGCTGTCCACCAGACCACAAGTGGTTGAATGTGAATATTCTGTAGTGTCGTGCAGTTGTGCTAGGTTACTTTCTCATGCTTGTCCTTAAGGGTAGTCTTTGCTATTATTTTGTCTGGGGAAAGAGGCATGGCAGAACTCCAGTTTGGAAAAGCACACATGTGTATTTATAGAAGAATTTCATGCCTGGATAGTTAATAAGCTCTCTAAGTAGATGGAGGAAAGTTGGTGAGGAACATAACTGTTTTCTTTAGACTGGGAGAAGAAAAGGGGTCCTAAAACTGACAGCAAGGCTGGGGGGTGATTCACAGCCTCCCCTCTGAATGAGCATAGGGCCAGGGTCTGGAGTGCACTAGGCACTGGTGCCCGGGACTAAATAGCATTGTATTCCAGGCCACATTTAATGTTTTCTGTCCAACTTGGAAAGCCAATAGAAATGAGAAACAGAGTCTGACCTCTAATCTTATTTCATCTGTCTGCTAAACAGTAAGGCCATCTGGAATGCCTGGCTTGGTAAATGACATAACAGTGAAAGCGGTACGAAAATACTACGTCTAAATGCTCAAACAGTTTTGGAGCCCTATTTCTCTGCAACAGACAGTTCTTTAGCATCCTCCTGATACAATTCCTAAGTGCTAAAGCCAGTACCGGGGCAGATACTCACCCCAAAGCCGGCTGTCTAAAATACCGCTGAAAGGCTGTCCTGCTGGATGAGGCAGGTCTGTTGGGAGGCACGCTGCATGAAGAAGGCCAAGAGATGCTTCTTCTGCGTTGACGTCCAGGAGCTCAATGGCCTGGTCTCGCCTTCCCTCATTTCACTTCATGGTAACAGTTAATTAAGAAGGAGCTCATCCCACAGTGGGTGAGCTGCCCCTGAGCTTTAGGTGAAGGTTTCGGTTGCTGACTTGGTCACAGGAGGTGCAGGATGTCCTTGGGGCGGCTCAGTCCATCTGCAGGGGCTGTGGCAGGGTGCCACCAAGCTGCCTTCAGCCAGCTTGTCAGGGCGCTCCAGAGCCACCCCATGGCTCGTTCCCTCCCTCCTTACAGAGCTTCAACTAAATCAGCCTTTGTGAGAGAAAGTGACAAAAACACGAGCAAAATGCTGTTCTAAGTGGTTGATTTTCTTTGCCTCAGGGAGCAGCCGAGATTGCATCAAGTCCAGTAGGGGCTTTGCCAGATCCAGCTTCTCTGATAAATCTGACAAATGACCTTTATTAGTGTTTGTTTCTAAAAGGTAGGACTTAGGGGGAGATAAGATATGGTGATGACTATGAAGTGATTTAAAAGCCTTCATACAGATCCACTTTCCTCCTCCCCAGTACCAACATCTCTCCAAATGAGAGAGGTACATATGAGAAAACTTGAGAGAACATAAATTTTTAAATCACTTAGAGGCCCACTGCAAGGCCTCGTTGCCAACAACCTCACGTTTCTTTTTTTGTTTGAAAATGTGGATCATTTTAGCCAGAAATGTTCTGGCCAAATTCTTCTGTGTTTACTCCCATAATAGAGCCCTTCTTTCTACAAAAGACAGTAAGAGAGGGCAGAATTTGACCCATTTTCTGAATCTGCCTTAACAAGTAAAGAACCATGATTATTCATTCTGCTTTTTTTTTTTTTCCTGTGTACTCACCCTAGGTACAAAGACCGTTCTGGGCTGTATACAGCCAGGCTGAAATGCTTTTAGTAAATTTATTCAGAAAGGACTAATGCACCCTTCTTGCCAAACAGCTGTTAAATTGGAGGAAAATGTTTTCCTACAGCTTCTAGGCCTGTTTGTGGTTTGGGGGGGGGGGGCGGGGTTTGTTTTTTTTTTTTTTTTTTTTTTTTTGAGAGAGAGTATCTACTGTTGTATTTTGTCCTTTCAGCTTTTCCCACCTCCCCAGATCCCTAGATGGGATCCCAATTAAATAGCTGATTCTCTGTGCTGTGAGCTTGGTGCCATTCCATTATGTCTCTCTGTCCCTGGATGAAAATTTAAAGCTTTGTGTAGCACAGGTGGCTTTGATAAAAGGGGAAAAAACATGCTTGAAAAGGCTTAAACTTGTCTGTGTGTCCATTCTTGCTCCTGCTCTGCCTTTTGAATGTTCTGAAGTTAGAATTTTAGGATATTGAAATCTACTGGCTAATATTGATGGCTTAATATTGACTTTTACAGAGACACTTTCACTTCAGGCCAGTAGGAAAATACTACTTTGGATTACAGGTTAAAATTGTGATATATAGTAAACTTTAAAATGCTTTTTATTATAGACACATTTATAGCTCTATTTTCAGGCTGAAATGAATGTGGAACTGCCAGTGTATGACTGATGAAAGTCCCAGTATGTTGTCTGAGGTTTCCCTTGCACGTTCGAAAGTGTTGTATTCATTTTCTGAGCAGCTCATATAGTTTGTTAACTATTGTGGACTATTTTGATTACGCTATGGCATAAGTATATAATCAATATGTATTATTTAATTACTCAGTGCTAGATAGAGTTACTAGTTCAGCAGTATTATTACAGCATTTTCACACATCACCCACAGAAAATCAGTTTTTTTGTTCATGTTGCTACTGGATTATGGAGGCAGGGTTAGTGGTGACTGAATTATATCTGTGAAAGTGCAGTGTTTGTATTCCTGTATCAGGTGAGAGGCTTTTAGAACAAAAAGGCCACTTGTTTTTCAAGAAGCTTACAGTGATACTGACGGTAGCAAGCTTTTGTCTTTTTCAGTGCATGTACTCTGAAGCATTTCTGCTCCATCCAGTCCCATAAGAAAGAGAGTATACCTAGGCTTCCAGCCTACTAAATTGCTTCCCAGGGCTGGTGTAGATATTAAATAAAAAATATTTATGTGAATTCTGGTCAGAAAATAGTTCTAGTCTATTGTCAGCCTTCATGAAATGTCAATTTCATGAAAAAAAAAAAAAAAAGACAGGTTGGTGCTTTAATACTGAAAGTATTTTCAGTTTTTAGAAACTGAAGAATGAGAACTGTGCGTTTGGCAAAACTCGTAGGTTAAGTGAAGTTTTTGTCAGCTGTTAGGAAAAAACCACAGATGTGCATAATTATTTTATGGGGTTTTGATCTTCATTCTGCAATGCTTCAAAACAAGTGAAAAAAAATATGATTTTTTTTTTTCCAAGAGGGGGGAAGAATTCTGACTAATTCTGTTACTTGATATTAAACACTCAAAGTGATTTATTATAAACTTTGTTTTAAAGTGACAACTCAAAGAGCAAAAATTCAGGTAGTCCTCTCTTTTCCATGGTTTTCCTGCCCACAATACATGGAGCATGTAGGTACACTGTAGGCCATATTAGTAAGCAAGAAGCTTTCCTGGAGAGTCCTGCATGTGCTAACGTGTTATATATTCCCATTAGGTACCATGATGAGTGTTTATATCTCTCTCAATTACTAGTTCTCACCTTGTCTTTTTCTCTTGTTCGTCACTGCAGTTTATTCTGTTCTCCTGTTTTCCTCCTACAGAAGAGATGGTGGAAGGAAAAAGTGCCATTCTCATAGGTATGAGCCAGTGGAACTCAAACGACCTTGTTGAGCAGATAGAAACAATTGGGAAGCTGGAAGAAAATCAAGGTAATGTTTAGCTTGCCTTACTAATTTAAAGTTAACAAGAAAATCTGATTACTGAAGCAGTTAGTTGTCAGATATTATGTAACTACTCAACAGAAATATCATTTACAGCATTCCATAGTTAAAAGATTTACATAGACGTGTGAGTAGTATTTTAGTGCTGGGAAATTAATTGCAACGATCTCTTTCAGGAGGAAACTTCTTCTCTGGCAGGCCAGGTAATATAAATTTATTGACTCCAGTGGGAAGTCAGTGTTCGACTCAGCTCAACAACTGTGAGATAGATTACAAGACCACAACATACCTAAGAGACTCACTGGTCATTGTCACTGGGTTATTTTGCTCCTTGAAGTCAGCAAATCATTATCTGGAATTTTCAAGGGGACATATACTTTCAGGAGTATTTGGGGCTAGTTTTAGCTAAACATTTACGTAACTATGTGCCACTGAAATGAGTGGGAAATGGGCACTGATACACCAGTAAGAATCTAGGACCTAGGACAAAAGCCTAAGCAGTCTTCAATTGTTACTTTGGCTCCTAAATTGCCTAGTCATTTGAAAGTTAAAATTACCTCATTGACTTTAGGGGGAGGAAAGGACCTAACTTCCTTACCCATCGGTGGTATGGGGCTCGTATAATGGTGCTTGTTAATTAATCTAGCTTTTTAAAGAATTTGATGGATTTGTCCATTTTAAGAGCCTTTTCAGGAGGAGGCTTTTCTTTCTGGATTTGCTGCGTGTGGTCAATCCTGAAGATAGCTGTGAACAGGCCTATTTTAATATACAGGTACATAAGAGTAATATTTATCTGAGTCACAAACTTCTTGATTACCTACTGTGAGAATGATTTATTTTGACAGTATTTAAGTGACAGGTAGGCACAATACACACAGTGTATTTACAATTGTTAAATAGGTAATTAGAGGAAAAACGTTTCTGTTTAGCATTTGCTCTTAATTATAATCAAGGCTTCACTTATGTTGCTTGGTAACTTCATTTGGAGTCAGAGATTCAATGGCAATTTGTAAGAAATACTGTATGTGTTGTAAGTATGCCATTTTCTCTGCTACGAAGTAGCAAGAGAAATCAATACAGTATTGCATCAAATATGAGTTAGTCTTCTAAATGACTTGCCAAGAACCAGCTATCCTTGCATTCTTGCAGATATTTATCTATTTCTTCCAGGGCTGGCAAAGATTTAGAATGCTTATTTCCATTTTAGTACCCATTATATGAGGATGGTTTTGTTTGGTTTTTTCATAGTGCCCTTTGTGTTGGGCACTAAGGAAAGAGTTGTAAGAGCCCTGTTTTTAAGGGTTTCTGCTGTTAAGAAACAAGGCTGCAGCAAAGAGAACATGAGACCCAGGGTTGCATTGAAGATCTGTGCAGAAACAAATGAAGCAGTCCCCTTAGTTATAGTCCGTCCTTCTTCATACAAAGAGTTTCTATTTTCATTTAATCTAATTCTCTGTGATGTTTTGTAAAAGAAAGAATTCACGTCCATTCTCTTCTTTTACTTCATTTCTGTTCACGCACAGCTGTTAGAAGAGGCTTTAGAGCCAGTGTACCTAACTCAAAGCATTTGATAAATTGGCCTATGTGTAAAACGCATCTACATTCTGGTATCGCTTCATGTATGTTGCAAGCATACTATGGCTTTATGTCACGGTTCATTGTGCTGATTTTGACCATTCTTGGACAGAGATGTCAGGCAAGGACTGAAGTAACGGCTTCTTAATGAAGAACTGGGCTAGCAGAAGTCTGAGCCAATATTACATGTACCATATCTCATTATGCCAGAATGTGATTTCACTGCTTCAGTAATGCAAAAGAAAGTAGAGTTCTGGCTGTAATGCACACTGCCAGTTAGAAGTTTTCTCTGATGCACCCCTGCTAAATACATCAGATTTCTAAATAGGTGAGGCAATTACGTGCATTTCCTTCTTTCCTCTGCCACCTTATACTCTCAGATTTAGTCCTATTGATTAGCTACTTGTCGATTTTTTTTTTTTTTTTTTTTTTTAAATTACTAAGAGTTCTTTTTTTCCTTACTGTATCTGTGCTCATCTGTATCTTATCTTCATGGAATTATCTGCCAAATACTGATAGGTCGTATTGCAGTGTTGTTGGTGCAGATAATGGTACAGTGCTTTTGTTATAGCTTAGCAAGACTGCATAGTGTTACTGATTCAGCAATTTTAAAAAAGTCTGTGATTAGCAACCACCAGATACAAATGATAAAGACAAAGAGAGAAGGAGGATGTTTGAAAGAAGACTATGTCATCTTCTGTGCCACAGTAGAAAGATATTTCAGTCTTAGCCCAACTGTTTATAATCAAAAATTAAAAGTTCAGGTAAAGCTGGATTCTCTCTTTAAAAACATAATGTAGAAAAGAGAAAGATGTCCTATATGGCTTCTTTCCCAGGGTATTTCACTCTTTCAGTGGAAAGATGTGAGGAGTATGGTCTGCTGATTCAGGGAAACTTGGTTGGTGGGTTTTTTTTTTTTTCCCCCCAAAGCTGGATTTACTTATGGCTCTTGGAGAATAATGCGTTCATTGGCTTTGGTTGCAAAGAGCTTTGTTAGCATTCAGTTGGTCTCTAGGGCCAGTGGTTTTGCTAGGTGCCTGTGCAGAGAACAGAGCACTGGTTCTTTTTCATGGTTTAATAAATTGACTAATAAAGCACATAATTATGGGCTCTTCCAACAAATGAAGATGTATGAGAAGATGCAGTATGATCTGGGCAGAGCTGAAGACCCACTGGATGCTACTGACGTAAGTAATGCTACAGTTCCAATGTGAGACAGAAAAGGTCCTCAGGAACTTTATAAGTGGCAAGTATATAATTTAATTCAATCATTGATTCTCAGTAAGTACGACTGAGAGCACTTGACCAGCACAACCTTTCTCACCAGAAGTAGAAATAAGTCTTTGGGGGAGAACGGGCAGCAGCATTTAAATTTACTAAGTTTTCATTACAGAAAATAACACAAACAGCAATCAAGCTGAATTAAAAACTCATACGGCTGCATAAATTATGTTGATGCAGATGCCTTCCCTGTTGTGGAACAAAAGCATTTTCACACATCATAGTCATGCGTTTAAATTCACTGGTGCAGTGTCTGTCCCTTATGTTAAGGAAAATTGCATGTACTGAGCACTAGGAACAAATTCAGCCTGTTGGATTTTGGTGCTTTGAATTTCCTCCACTATCTTGCGTTCATATCCTTACTTTAAGTATAAATTGTTAATGTTTGTAAGGTTGAAACTGTTGTTGGTTTGTTTTTGTACTTTTGACACAATGCAGTGAAGATGAGGTGAAAAAGTCTTTGCAAATACAGCAAGGACTATTTGTATACTTTGAATTCAATATAGGCTTTATATTTCATTACTTGAGTTTCTTTATAGCAGGAAATTAGGTTACTATATGTTTTAACTGGCAAACCAGGCAAATACTTGTTACAGAAAAAATATGTGATTCAATCCAAGCTAGTAACTGACATGTAAACTTAAACCTGTGTCAGCATTTCAAAGGGTGAAATCCTGGGGAAAAAAATGCCATAGCTGCAGTAGATATTACCTGTGAGGTCAAAACATGTGTGTTTGAGACCAAACCTGCATAAGACTTAAAATAAGGTCGTCTGAGTAGCAGGGTTGTCCTCTCTCCCCCAGTTGCCCATCTCTTGTTGTATTTGGCCTTTTTTAAATGTGGACTTGAGAGCTGGAAAGTGTTGTAAGTATTTAACATACAGTTTCTTTTTTCTTTCCTCTCACATATGCAAATTAAAGTATGAGGGAATCCAGAAACATCTGAAATGGATGAAGAACCACAGAACTCCATAGGGAGATAATAAGTGCTTGCCATTGCAGTTGGAGATTAGCAGTCCTGCTATGATTCAGTCTCCATATACAAACAGCAGGCTTTACTGCTCTTCGCCCTTCATTTTGTCACCTCCCCCCAACCCCCCAATACATCTTATTTTTCTAAAGAGTAGGAGAAACATGTAGCTGTCAAGGAATGGGCAATGCAGTTCAATGCCAATATATCTGGGCTTTGCCAGCTGACCAGCATCACACAACCATGAACGTGAACCAGCTGACTGAGTCTCTTCCGCAAGAAAAGCAAGCAAGAACAGTGTGAACATACAAAATTTAAAAAGTGCCTTGCAGAAGAAAATTTGTCTGGAGACTGTGCTGGAGTATCCAAACTGTCAGTTCATTAAGGACTGTGTTGTCTTGTTACTTGTGCTGCTACCTCCATTCCTTTCTATTATTTCTTCCATCTGTTTTTTCTGTCAGTGGCGTTTTTTAGCCCAACCAGTTCCCTTTTGAACAAAAGGAGACTGATGTGCCTTTTGAGAGACATTGGGACTCTTTTTCTCTTGCCCAGAGGCTTAATTTTTCATTGTCTGTTTTTTAGTTCTGTGCTTTTTATAAAACAAAAACAACCTTAGAAACCGTAAGAGAGTGGCTTTCCAAGCTCATTTGTAGCTTTTATGATGCAAGTGAGTTTTGGGACTGTGTTGTCCCTTGGCTGCTGCAAGGCAGTTCGGATATGAAAACAGTGCATCTATTCAGTTGGCTGGCTGCCATAATAGATCTCACTTTCAGCCCTTCACTGAAGTGACAGGAGCCCAACACACCAGAAGGTCAGGACAGGCTATATTTCATTACAGTTGCCAAATATCCCAGAACTAAGTTTGCAAAGCCAAGATTTCAGAATTTAGCAAATGCCAAGCTTGAGATGTTAATGCAATCTTTATGGATCTCCTTTGTCTATTTGCCCTGTCATACCGCTTTTAATTACTCAGTAATGTGATAAGAATGTATTGTATGTGTAACAGGCTTGCTTACTGACCTTGACATGGGTAGAAAGAGAACTCTTGTCTTTAGCGATGGTGGGAGAGTTCCTGAAGGAAAGTTTGTCTGGCAGTGAATGGAAAGTGCTTGTGCATCTTTCTTCTCTGTGAATAGCTTTTTCCTACAGAAGCTTCCCTTAGAAATTTAGAGAGATGTGAAGATGATCTCCAGAAAGATAGATGGATGTGTGAGTAGGAGGGTTGAAATGGTCTATTTTAGATTATATATTAAAATCACAATAGCAGGATATTTGCAGTAATGTGACCTTGTGGTGTAGTTGTGGGATAATAGGTAATTGGCATGCTCTTGTTTGGTCGTTATTTCTTCTAAGGAAAAGAAATATACATCTTTGTAAGATGTCATAGAATTAGGTAATATCTGAAAATCGCTGTGTGCAATTTCTGATTCTTTTGACTGTCTCCTCTTGCGCAACTCATGGTTCTCAGGAGCACGCAATTTCTGGCTTTCACCAGAAGATGTACTTAATATCTGAGGGCAAATACACTTGGGGATAAAGTTTGTATGCTCATTAAAATGGCAATAGGTGACTTTTCTTGTTCTGAACCTTCTCAAGGTTATATTGCAGTAAAGCTATGAAATTACTTAAAACAAATAAGGGAACCTTGACCTCAGTACAAAAAGCAAAAATAAATATGTCTGGCTTTGTCTCTCAAAAGACCATGTTCTATGACAGGATGTATGTTGACCTCCAATGTTTTAAGCAACAGATGATGATTGAGCTCATTTGGAAAGCAGTCAAGTTTTATTGCTCTTCTGGTTCATGCAAAATTTATTGGAGATGCGTGGAAGTGTCCGCTTATGCACACTTGCTGCAAGCTCTGATGAGAATGGCTTTAATGTTTTCCTTAAGGGGTTTAGCCAGGTCTGGGGTCAAGTATCAAGTGATACAGAGAACTGAGCATCTAGAACAACAGTTAAAATTTTAGCTGGATGAGTGCCAACAGTTATAACCATCTGAGGTCATTTTGTGACCTCTAAGAAATAAATGGAGAAGCATTCTCATTGCCAACTCTTACACTTCCCTCCCCAGTGTGACCCCACACTCCCTGTCCAGCCCCAAATAATTAATGCTTTTTGACACTGACTAGCTCTTAGCTGGATGTTCCAGCAAGCAGCTGATGGACTGCAGGGTCTATGGAGTCTGAGTTGTTATCTGTTTACGAAAGTAAATTTGCTTTTTGTAGGTGTGGCTATTGTTGAAGTGGGGGAAAGATGCTTACTTTGTATTTGAGAACTGGTGTATTTCAGGCCTTGGTTACAACAGTATCATTCTGCAGATTTCTATTCCAGAGACAACTAGCTACTCTGTTAAAAGAGCCAAATTCTGTGCTTTGTTACTGCATGGAGTCCCAGTAAAGTGTCTGTGGTGTATATTATTGCACATAAGGCAAAACATAAAATTTGGCTCCTTATTGGTGAAACACTTGTGGTCCTGACAGGCATTGTTTGTAATTAATTGCGGTAAAAGGAAAATGGATCATGACTGAGTAGTGGCTACTCTATTAATAATTAGACCCTTGTTTTCTAACTGTAGAGTCAATGCTTGGCATACCTCACAAAATATTATTTTTTACGCTAGCAAGAATGTAGTGAGTGCTCTGTTGTTTTTTAGAATAGTCTAACTGAAAAGTTGATGAAAATTAGAATACTTACTGACTAATACTTACCTCTTCTGACAACTGATTTTGCACGTGTGTGTTTTTAAGCAGTTCCTGCTTAAGTGTAGTGGTTTTAATCACGTATTACCTTCTGTTTTATTTGTTTCATTCTTTTTCAGGTGCTAAAGCTCCTCTGCTTTAAGGTTGGCCCAACTTAAGTGATATTAATGACCCTACACTTGGTGCAGAGTAAATTTGTGTCCTAGGCAGGAGTTTGGTAGTCAAGACATCTTCATTCTTTTCTTTCATTTCTTCTGACACTCTGTGTCATGCAGCTCATACTCAACCATATCGAGACATATACTTTATTGAGTTACCTAGTATAGATGACGCTTGAAAATGTGGGATTTTTTTTTAACCTTTCTTCACCCCCAACTATGAGAATATGTTTTCTTCACCCCCAACTGTGAGGATATGTTTGTGTAAACTTATAACTTGCCATAACTGAAGTAGATATTACCTGTGAGGGGGTGGGGAGCAGGGGTTGCAGTCAGTTCTTAACACTTCATCTCTGACACTCCTTCCTGCTCATGCTCTTCCCCTGCGCCAGCCTGGGGTCCCTCCCATGGGATGCAATCCTTCATAAACTTTTCCAGTGTGGGTCCTTCCCACAGGCTGCAGTTCCTCAAGAACTGCGCCAGCACGGGTCCTTTCCACAGGGTGCAGTCGTTCAAGAAAGGACTGCTTCAGGTGGGTCCCTCATGGGCCACAGGTCCTGCCAGAAAACCTGCTCCAGCATGGGCTCCTCTCCATGGGCCATAGGTCCTGCCAGGAGCCTGCTCTGGCGTGGGCTCTCCACAGGTTGCAGCTTCCTTCAGGGCATATCCACCTGCTCTGGCGTGGGACTCTCCACAGGCTGAAGGGTGGCTATGTTCTCCACCGTGGTCCTCCATGGGCCGTAGGGGGACAGCCTGTGTCACCATGGGCTCTTCCACGAGCTGCAGGGGAATCTCTGCTCCAGTGCCTGGAGCACCTCCTCCTTCACCTTCTTCACTGACTTTGGTGTCTGGATGGTTGTTTCTCTTGCATTTTCTCACTTCTCTTTTTCACAGCTGTTGCACAGTGCTTTTTACCCCTTCTTAAATATCTTATCAAAGAGGCACTACCAGCATTGCTGATGGGCTCAGCTTTGGGCAGCGGCGGGTCCATCTTTGAGCTGACTGGAGCTGGCTCTGTTGGATAGGGGGGCAGCTCCTTTTGTCTTCTCACAGAAGCCACCCCTGTAGCCCCCCACTACCAAGACCTTGCTACGTAAACCCAATGCAATTACTTAGCTTTTCTGTAAAGTGGTTTAAATTCCAGTTCTGCCAGATTTGTAGCAGGAGCTTGAACTTGGGCTTCTTTTAGAAGGGTTCCATAAACACTTGTCTGTTGGCTGTTTTGCAGTGAGTTTGTCTCTTTTGAAGTCTTTGTGGGGAAAAAAAAGTCACATTTCTGTGGATAGTTTTGGTTTTAATACATATGCATTTTCCAAAATGTAAACATTAAAAAAACCACAAATGCACACACAAAAAAAAAGTGAAACAGCCAAAACCTCAATGAACCTTGCCTGTTTCTTTGTTTTGAAACTTCATTTGTACAACAGGCTTTAAGGCAGTCATCTTTAGTTCCCCAATCACAGCATCCTTAAATTGGTAGGATTGGAATTGTCAATATGCTTCTCATGCCTGAAGCCAAGAAGACATTCTAAAATCTGCTGCATACCCTGGGCTTGCAACCTTATTTCTGCATTATGAAGATCCTGAAAAGAAAAAAAAGAAAAAAGAGGCTGGCATTAGTGGTATTTTTGTAGAATATAAACTAAACAAGCAAGCAAACAAACAAATAACAATGTAACAATGTGATTTCTGTAATACAGCTTGCCACAAAAGATAACTATTGATTTAATACACCCTAATTAAATTTTAAGAGCCATTAGTCAATTTTGTCAGCAATATGCTACTATTTTACTCTGCAAATCCAGCTAATTGAATTAAAATGCTTCAAATGAGGATGAATTCTCAGGTAGGCAATTGATGAAATGCAATTTAATTTTTAGTTGTTTAAAACATAACTGACTATAATGCCTGTGAAATTCACTTTGCCTGTGCTTCATATGCCACACATAGAGACTGATGGATTGCTTTACTGGTAACCAGCAAAATAGATGGTCATGATCAGCTTTCAGAACTGGAAATTTTCATATCAGGTGAGTAAAAGGCCTTTCTTGGTCCCATTGCACAAGACCAGGTTACTCAGATCTTTTCATCTTTAATGCATTGATTGTCTATCTGGAAAATAGTACTGACAGTAATATCGCCCTGTTTCTGGGACTCAGTTGAATTGATGATTGAGATTAAACTCTTACTCTTCACATCCAGCCCATTACAAGAATAGTGGTTTCGAGCTAGAAGGTGCTACTGTTGGGCAAGTTGTGTTAGGTCTGTGTATGGAAACCTGCAATTCCTGTCCTTTCTGCACCACCTAGGATTGAGCTGTGCAATTCCTACTGATCTTTTTAAAAAGACAAATTCTGTGCATCTCACCTTAAAACCTACAAAGAATTGTTCTCCAAAGACTGTGGCTTATGAATAGTAAACCATAAAATTCTGTTGCATTCACAGCATGCACTATGACTCCCCACCACTCCAGGTATTCTTTGTTACTCCCCTTTAACAAAACATTTCCTGAGATCTCAAGTAAATACATCATTGAGTGATGGGTTTTTTACCCTCTGATATCGTATTTTTTGGATCTCATCTTTTTCCATCTAGCGTGAGGGGTGTTGTGGTTCAATCTGGCAAGCAGCCAAAAACCACGCAGCCGTTCGCTCACTCCGTGCGCCGCCCTCCCCCCCCGCCCCCTGTGGGACGGGGAGAGAACCAGAAGGGTATGAGTGAGAAAAACTCGTGGGTTGAGACAAAGACAGTTTAATAAAACAGAAAAGGGAGAATAATAATGATAATGATAGAATATATAAAATGAGTGATGCACAATGCAATTGCTCACCACCCGTGCTGACCAATAACCAAGTAGCGATCGGTACTTCCTGGAGCACGCCTACCATTCATATACTGAGCATGACGTCACACGGTATGGAATACCCCATTAGCCAGCTTGGGTGGCTGTCCTGATTATGTTCCCTCCCATCTTGTGTACCTAGCTCAGTCAGTAGGCATGGGAGCTGTCCTTGGACTAGAAGCATACTTAGCAACAACTGAAAACATCAGTGTGTTATCAACATTCTCCTCATACTGAATCCAAAACACAGCACTAGGAAGAAACTTAACTCTATCCCAGCTGAAATCAGGACAAGGGGGAAAAAAAGCCTGTTTTGTATTTGAAGTAGCACATTTTTAAGAGATGATGGGCAATTTCCTGTTGATTCCCTCAACTGCTATCTCTGTTCTTCTGTCATAATGTCCACAAGGCACTGAACAGAACTGGAAGACTAGAATAATGTTTTTGATTAAGATTAAGTTTAATATACATCTGTAGAGTAATCTAAATCATAGAAACATAGAATATGTCAAGTTGGAAGGGACCTATAAGGATCATCAAGTCCAACTCCCTGCTCCTCACAGGACTACCTAAAACTAAACCATATGACTAAGAGCATTGTCCAATTATACTATTGTATTTCACACTAATTTGAAACAAGCATTACTACAGCATATTTATGCTTCCAGAAAATGTGCAGCAGTCATCTCTCAGTTGCAGTGCCTTTTGATGCAAATACCTTTTGATCCTTTGCAAAGACTACTGTAAAGAGTTACCCTGCTGAAGAAACTGGACTTACAGCAGTAAAATGGAGTACAGAATCTGTCCTAGCAGCTTTTAGCAGAAACTTACTGCATGTCCTTGTCCCAGACCTCTTGAATCTCTGATTAGACTAACGTGGTGCAGCGCAGCGTAAGACAACACCAGACAGAAGGGTAGGATACACTGACAGCTGCTGCAAAAATTTACCCTAATCTCACGCTGTAGTGGAAGAGATAGGAAAGTGAATGAGAAAGTAATTAGTATTTTATTACTTAATAGGGCATAAGCAGTTCTTAATTTGGCTGTGGAACAGTATTGCTTTATCTTTCCATCAAATTAAGAGTCTAACCAGTCATGTATTATGGAGAAACATTAACATGAGAGAGAAGTAATTCATCAACTTCAGGAGATTTGTCTTCATCAAACTTTCAACTGGGTTGTTGCTAAGTAGATACAAATCCTAACTGTAAGAGGAGAGTTTAGCTACATTGCTCTCCGGATTGATGTTTTTGCAGAAGGAGAAAGACTTTGTAGTCTGGAAACCATTTATTGTTTCACATAAAATGAAATTCATCTCGGTTTAAGTCAATAATAAAGCTTGTACAGTGTTTAAATCTGTACATATGGTGCTTGGTTAGGAGTGAAGCAGAGCCTGCAGCTCCCTATGCAATGGTTAACTACACCTTTGGCAAGGAAGATTGCCAAGGTGCTAGCAATCAGCCCTGAGTTAACTGCAAAGTATGGCAGGAAGGCAGCTGTTAATTTGATTTTTAAAGTAATTTTTTTCAGGCGAGATTGGCGTGTATTTTTTTTTCCTCTCTTGTTTTCTTTCCTTGTATAATTTGTATATTTGTATAATTTCCTTATATAATAATGTGGAATATATATATTTCCTTCTCACTTGATTCTTTCCTGTGTATAAAACCTGTAGAGATAGAATCAACTAATTTCTTTTCAGTCTAACTATATGTGGGTCTTAATTATTTTGTTGAATTTTGCATTTCTAATGTTTAAAAAAAAAAAGTTAGATTTGATGATTAGGTCAAGAGAATAAAGATAAAATATTGCAGATATGCCAACTTGGCTGTGAATTAGCATTTTCCACTTCAATGGGAATGGTTAGTTTTTTGCATTGAATGGTTTAGACTTTTTGTTAAGATAATTGTCAGTTGTGATGGGGATACTAACCCATAGCATGTGATCTCCCCTTCCTTGTCGTGTCCTCCTAGAGTCATATAATTACTTAAAGGCAGTTTGTACATAGCTGACTGTAGTGTTTACACTGTTATTAAAATCTATTGCAATAGCATCTGCCACTGCCTAATAATGTGAAGAATGGCAAACAGAAAATTCGGCTTAGTGGAGTGAACAGTGGAAGGGAAGGATGGAAACTAGAATAGCCAGCAGCATTCCAAGACGCATCAGATGACTTCCACAAAGAACAGATTTACTTCTAGCAGCAGGTTTTAGAGAGAAGCAGTGAGTTGGATTTCTGCAAATCATCACCCAACCGTACTAGGGCAGGTTACCAATGTTCTGCAACTGCCATCATTTAATTTTGTGATGCTGTATGTTCTAGAATACAGCTCAGCAAATGCATGCAAAATGGAGGAAGCTTAAAGTAGCCACTAAGATATTTTTTAGCTGAGAGCTGAGTCCTGCTGCAGAAAGTATTGCTTTCCTTGCAGTCCCTCCACGGATTCCCTTTTCCTTTTTTGACCTGTATTAAGATCCAGTCTACATGCTGAAATCAGCATGTGTTCTTGCATCAGTTTCATTGGGCCTAGAGTTTCTCTGGCTGCCATTCCCATCTAGAGGGTCATACCGTCTGTACATGTATTGCCTCCTTTCCTCTCCCCCCTACTTTTTCAAGTTTGACATGACTGTGCTCACACCAGTGTTACATTTGCCATGGCATTAAAAAAAAAAATTAACAAAACAGATTTTTCTGTTCAGAAGTTAAATTTCACAGTATTCTTGCTGAGGTGAAAGCCACATTCTAAAGTGGAGCATGAACATTGTTTGTTCCAGTGGTATGGTTATGTTGTTAAATGAATTCAGATTATTAGAACAGAGAAAGTCATGCATACCGTAAAGCTTCCTGGCACTCCAGTAGCTAATGTTGCAAGACTGGATGTGTGGGGAAGAAGGCAAAGAAGGATTCCCCTAATATGTGGTGCTGTGACACGCAACTCTGTTCTACTGTGCTGTCCTCTGATACTGCTCCCATTAGCAATGTAATCCCTGGGGAGAGCAAAACAAGACACAAGAGTTGTACAAAATGTCCTGTGACATCTCAGGAGCACAGTTCTGCAAAGATACGTGTATGTAATGACTATTAGAGCATGACGTTAAAGGTAACTTTGTGAATCTTGTTTCTACCTGCAGCTACTTTCTCTGGTGAATAGATATGTTTATTTATACCGGTGTTACCAATCCTTTGTGGGAAAGTAATGTGAATTCTATTCTGGTTTCAACACTGCCCAAAAAAAACTGCTCGCTATTTTTTTTTTTTTGTAGCATTGCAATAGCTAGTAGCATGCAACTGGAGTAATTGCAGATCATCTTTTAATTCCAGCCCAGACAAATGGCAATTTTTTGCACATTCTGTGGAAATTACTGTGTGATGAAAATATCTGGAACCCTCTGATGAGTACAGTTAACACTCCTTTAGAGCATAGAGTTCCTACTGCCTTAATTTCACTAGCATGATTTCGTTTGATCAAGTTCTTTGAATTTGGTGAGACTTCTCATAAGCTAAAATGTCTTCATTAATTTCTCTCTAAATGTAGCACTAACAGCTCAGCCCTTTAGTAGTCTAGTTTTCAAGGACCATAGTTACACATACGAAGTAGAATGCCCTGAAGTGGTTAATCAGGCATGACATTTTGCCATCAAATTTTTTTTCCCCCAAGTTTTTCCCATCCTATCAAAGTAAATGTTTTCAGAAGGATAATTTAAAATATGCCAGGTCTGCATTTCAGGGTAGGTTCATGTTCCCTGAACCTCTTGAGGGATGACTATGTGAAGAGAAACATAATGTGATGTAGGGGGCGTTTAGACTTGCATTGTAGTCTGTGCTGTGGCATGTATCCTGAAGCTGGAGAACATTTCACTCATGAGAAGTATAGAAGAGGAAATGAGAAGAGAACCTAAGTCTAGGAACCTGTG
The DNA here is from genome assembly GCF_000690835.1 of Fulmarus glacialis. Lineage (NCBI taxonomy): Eukaryota > Metazoa > Chordata > Aves > Procellariiformes > Procellariidae > Fulmarus > Fulmarus glacialis. The sequence goes on from NW_009204655.1 coordinate 22,106, forward strand.
GCTGAAAGACATTAATGAGCCTACTTGTCTGGATCTACCTTCTTAGGAACCACCTTTTGTGAATGTTTGTGAAAGTGGATAACATCTAATTTTAGTTACGTGTCAGAAAGAACTTTGTGTCAACAAGTTTTTAGGGGCTAGACTTTATAAGATGTCTAACTGTGGTATCTGAAAGTTCAAAGCTATCAAAGCTCACAATCTAAGCATAGTTTAAGATGGTTTTGAGATCTCTGAATTTCTTTAGAAATCCAGAAACTTATGGCTACCTTTGCTTATTTTGTTATCAAATAAAGCGAACACGTGTGCTTAAAATATCATGTGTGCTGTGAAATAACCAATTGTGAAAAACTGGATGTATTTTGCACCTAATAATTTCACACGCTTTTGAAATTTTAAGCAAATATATGCCCCGTTCCAAAACCAACAGTCATATTTACTATAGTAGATTGCTAAATTGGGCCCATAAGCTCTCAGACTAGGTCTTCAAAATAGCTCAGAGAAAGATTACCCCTCCCCCTCCTAAGAGTTTAACATAAAAAAAATTCAGAGGACAAATTTTCAGAATATTTTCTGCTTAAAAAGGAAGCCCTGGGCAGAGTGGGTGATGAGCTGTGAAGGCAGCATGTCCTTTGCTAAGTTAGTGCAAAAAGCACTCTGCAGCCTCTTTGAGAAGATTCTGAGTGCAGGGATTACCTGGAAATGCTGACTTAGGGTGTTTATGCTTAGTGTCATAAACTTGAAGTTCTGTACTTCTATCCCTATTAACAAGGATTTAGCTTCCCCTGAATAAAGATGTTGTCACTTCTGACCATTTTTCCCTCTCTTCATTTCCCACAAACACAGTGCTTTGTGCATAGCCAGTTATGTGCTTTATGCCTATTTTGCCGGAAGGTTGAGAGGGTAGAGGAGGTAAGCAAGAATTTTAGGAGCAACATGAGCAACAAATCCAATCAGCCCAAAAATTAAATTATTCCAGCTTCATCTCTTAACAACTATGGAGGTAAGCCTGTTCTCCTGGTTATTTTTATGTAATTGTAAATGTTTTAAAATTAGGTTTATAAATTATGTAAGTCTTCACTGATCAGAGGCTGTGAAGTGAAAGGAGATGATATGCAGCTGAATGTGCAATTTGCATTAATTTCCTCAGCAGGTAACTGAATTCTCTCAGTAAAGGGACCTTTTTCTTGCATACACACACAATACTGCAGCAACGTGGAGGTGATGAATTCTCTGGAGGACTGAGGGAATAGAAAGGACAGGAGATTACTGCTGAATAGGATAACGCAGGAAAGACTCAGCACAGACTTAGAAATGTAGGGCTGGATGGAAGCTCAAAAGAGCTTTCACTCTCACCTTCATTACCAGGGCAGGGTAGGGAATATTCAGCCAGCTCCCATATCTCCTGGCAGTAGTTTGCACTGTAGCTTCTTGCTTCTTAGCTTTGAATGTGAGGATAACAGCATTCTCAGAACTGTTCCACTATGACTCTAGCTCCCAGCTGGCTAATGATTGTGTAAACCTATTTGTTTTATTAGTCAGTTTTCACACTTTCCACTCCATTCTGCTTGATGGTTTCTTCTGGGCTTTTGAGGCCTTGCCTTTAAGCTGGAAAGGAATTCGTAGCAAGTAGTTTACTATATTTGAACAATCCCCATTCTGGTAGTACTCTGCTAAGATGGTCTCTGTTCATTGAAGTGTATGAAATAAGGCAATAGTATTCTCACATCTTCATGGAATCCCTATGAAAGTTCAGTGCAAGATCAAGGAATATGTAAAGGGAGAAAGAAAAAGAAAAGATAATCAAACACCTATCTGAAAAATGTCATGAAAATATTGCAGGCAATATAGTTGGGGTGCTAGTGCTTATCAACCCTGTTGCCCTTTTGTCAAGACAGATAAAATTCTGTGACTTACAGACTGGCACAGTGCTCTTTTTTTTGGCTGTTACCATTAACATCAACAGAGAACAAATGAAGGCAATGCTTATACTTTAGAAATAATGCAAGTTTGTAGGAAAGAAAGAAAAAACAGACTGTGTGGGGGTACTTCATATTTTTTTGCAGATTGTTTTAGTGGTAGTATGAGATTCCGTAAATGTTTCAGTACTTTGTGGAGCAGCTTGCAACAGTGCTGAGAAAAACCTGAGAAAATGACAGAGTACTTAATGGTCACACACTGGGTCAAATTTTGAAAAACTTGTGATAAATAACTTTTCTTACTCCCCCCTGCTACCACTATGAAAGCATTAAACAGCAAGGTTTTGTCTGGAGTCGCACTAACCTTGGCAATTACTAGTTTTTGAGGGGTAGATGGGTATGACTATCTCAACTCTTCAGCATTCATCTTGCAGATCATGTATGAGTTTGAGGCAAGGTACTGAGTCTGAAAGAGAGCTGAAGAGCTTTTGTAGAAACAAAAATCTTAAGCCTAGATTTAAAAAAAACTTGACGAATATTTGTGTCCCCTGTATCGCATTTGGTGATAGTTGTGGTTTAACCCCAGCCAGCAGCTCAGCCCCACGCAGCCACTCGCTCACTCCTCCCCAGTGGGATGGGGAAGAGAATCGGAAGGGTAAAAGTGAGAAAACTCAGGGGTTGCGATAAAGACAGTTTGATAGGTAAAGCAAAAGCTGCATGTACAAGCAAAGCAAAAGAAGGCATTCATTTACTACTTCCCACCCACAGGCAGATGTTTAGCCGTTTCCAGGAAAGCAGGGCTCCATCACGCGTAACAGTGACTTGGGAAGACAAACATCACTCTGAACGCCCCACCCTTCCTTCTTCTTCCCCCAGCTTTATGTGCTGAGCATGGTGTCATATGGTGTGGAATATCCCTTTGGTCAGTTGGGGTGAGCTGTCCCGGCTGTGTCCCCTCCCAACTCCTTGTGCACCCCCAGCCTACTCGGTGGTGGGGTGGTGTGAGGAGCAGAAAAGGCCTTGACTGTGTGTAAGCACCGCTCAGCAATAAAAAAAACCATCCCTGTCTTATCAACACTGTTTCCAGCACAAATCCAAAACATAGTCCCGTACTAGCTACTGTGAAGAAAATTAACTCTACCCCAGCCAAAACCACTGCAATTTAAAAAACCTTGAGAAATATCTGTGTCCCCTCTATCACATTTCCTTGCTGCACTTGCTCTTTAACAGTATGTGCCGTGCCTGCAAAGTGATTGTCATTCACCATATCCTGCACAAGGCAGTGGCAGGGAGCTTTTTACGGAGAAAGAACTAGAAAACATGCATGAAAACATGGGGCAGATCTAGAATTTATTGACTTTTATACACTGCTTAGCATCTGAAAACAAGTGTTTCCTTTTTGGTGTTTTTGTTTTGCCTTCATGTTTTTGTGGTGGTCTCCTTGCTTGCAATTTCAGCACAAATGGAGACGAGCAGATTTCTATGCTGTATATTGAAGAGCCTATCCTTTTTTCTTTTCTTTTTACTCTCTTTAAAAGCTAAGTTGTCAATTGTGATAGCTGGGGCATCTGAAGAAAAAGAAAATTGTGGCAGAGCTCTTATTCTGTACTTCTGCATCCATCAGAGGAGTTAAAAATTATTATTATTCATTATATATTAACCCTAGTGGAGTTCAGTGTAACAGTATTTTTAATCCATGGGATGAGGAACAGTGCATGCAAGTTCTATAGTCGTCTTAAGGCACTGGGCAGAAGCTTTCACTGAAGACAAGAAAATCAGTGGGCAGGCGATTACAACACATGCACTGTTTTACTCGCATATCATGGAATGCCACCAGCTTCCCTGGTCCTTGTCATTTGACCAGTCTGGTTTTTGTTTCCAAATACACCGAACATAACGTTGCCTCTGTTGTTTATTCAAACTGTGTCTCAGCAGAAGAGTGCTGTCTCTGTCGCTTGTTTGAATATACTCAAATGGTAGGTAGGCTCCAGGAAAAAGTAAATTTTGCCTAGACCTCTGAAGAAGGAATCTAGAGAAGGAATTAAGAGACCTGTGTTCCTGTCCCAGCTCTGATGGTAACTGTGGGCTGGTACATTGGGCTTTCATTTCTGTAGTGGTGGAATGATGGAAAGGTGTTTACGCTCTATGGTAGAAATGGTCTGCGTGCTGTAGGAGGCCTTTATATGCACAAACTAAATGAAAGGCCCTTCTATTCCCATATCCTTGTTCTCTGTATTTTAGGTTTTTGTATTTGGATCTGAGAAAAGCCCTTTGTGCTTGCAACTTTCCTTGGACAGATGGACTGTGGGAGGGAATGGAAGGACAGAGACATTCTTAAAAACACTGCTAATTAAATATTTGGAATAAGAATCTCTTTTGTGCTGCTAGATAAGTTATGCTAATTCTTAGTTGTTTAGAGATTCAGTGGCTAATGCTACAGGCAGTTAAATAGATTCCTGGCTACAGTTTCATTGCTTATGATGCCTTTCTTGAAATGAAGAGTAAAATCTGGCTTCTAGACTAACCATTTTGATTAATAGATTAGAGTGGTTTTCAAGTGTGTCATATGCTGAGCTATTCCCAGTGAAGCCAATGGGAGTTTTAGAAATAAATATAGTGGCCAATTGCAAAATACTTACTGCAATATAGTAGAAAAAGTAAAAAGCTTCATGTCTATGTAAAGCAATCCTGTTTCACATTGTGTTTTTTTCCTTTTGCAGGTGAAGAGTCTGCATTTTGCTCATCTGCCTTTCTACAGGAAAAACAACGTGAGTTGAAGTTCTGCTCATTTTCCTTTGTTCCTTTCTGTTCAACAGGCTAGCTAGGCTGTTGAACATGCAGCTAGGCTGTTCAACAACTAGAGATAATAATAGAATAGAAATGTTAACCAGTACAGGTCTGATGTTATATGATGTTGAGAAGGGAGATGGTGTGGAGGGACCAGGATTCTTTTGAGTTTTGTTTTAAATGTATTTATTTTTAATGTGGATTATGAAAACGTACCAAGAAAGTGCCTGTAACATTATGTAGTACATTAGATAGTGCCTTATAGCATTGGCTAGAGCGGCAGAGGTGGAGCATTGGACGGTGAAGCTGCTGGTATACATGATAGCTCATACAGGATGGTACAACGTGGCTCGATTTGGAGCATGGAAGCCTTCAGTGCTTTGTGCTCTGGACTTCTTTCTCCCTCCTCTGCTTAAAGAGGTGCAAGAATTGTTGCTGTTAAAAGTTTCTGAGTGCTGTAGGAATGAAAAGTAGTGGCATGGCTGGCATTGCTAGTGTTCCTTTGCTGCTGGTGCCCCACTTTGAGGAGCGTATTCATGTGTCACTGTGCTGTTGATCTTTCTGTGCTTTTGCATTGCTTGTTAAAGAGAGCAAATTGGCTTATAGAAATGAGTGGTGCTAATGGGGGTGTTTTCTTTCATCACAGTTCTCGCTGGGAACAATTGTCAGTTGCCTTCATTGAGTTCACGGTGAAACGTCTGTTCGCTATTCCTGCAACTGTGTTGTTCATAAGCATGTGCTGTCACTCTGCGCCATCCCCTTCCCCTTTGGAAATCATGCTTTGCCCAGCTCATCTGGCCTGGTCTGAGAACTGGAGCTGGGGAGCACTTGGAGTCTAGATCCTCGGCTAAACCCTGTATGTTACTTCTGCTCCAGTGCTCCACAGTAGTCATGTACAAGATCTGGTAGCGTGTGTGTGTGTAAGACTCATTCAGTGAAGAAACAGCGTGGAAGTTAACACAGGCACTATCTCATGTTGTGGCTTCCAGAACAGGATTGGGCTCAGTGATGCATGCCATTATTTTCCTCTAAACGGTGCAGTTTGTGAAACTGCATCTGCAGTGTATTACAATGTTCTTTATCAATTGTTAATAGAAAGCATATGTTATAGCCTTCATGTGAACTTATTTCTCATGACGGCTTTGTCATTATAAACGTCTAGTAATAGCACAGCAGATGGCAAGAAGCGGCATAATTTCTCATGGGAGTGCGATAATGGAAATAACAGTTTTCTTTGGGGACTATCACCACCTTATGCTTTGTACCTAAAGCAAGTTCTTTTGTTTTTACTCTAAATTCCTCCCTAATTAACATGGCAAAATATTAAGGACATTTGAAATGGTCTGTGGAAAAAAAAGAGGACTTGGCTTGATTCTTAGTACAGGTTTGGACTGTACCTCATGTTCTCAGAAGTTTGGGAACGATCATGCAAATTCTTTTCCCCTAGATTCAGGGTACTTATTTACTTAATTTTTTGTCAGGGATTGAACTGATGCTTTTCATGGCTGATTTGGGGTGTTCAATCACTGTCTGAGCTTTTCCTTTTCTCCTCTCATGCTGATGGCTGATCTTGAGATCTGATGTACTCCACATGAAGAGACTGTCTGGGCAATGGGTTATTTCAGGCAAGGCTATAGACACACAGCTTGCTTGATCTCTCTGTAAGTCGCTGATGAACATGTGCAACATATATTATATATACCAATTCCAGTGGGAATTTGCGTCCAAAACAATCCGTGTCAGAGATGCTGGCTCATTGGTATCTGTGGTAGCAGTGTATGTTCCTGTCTCCAGAAATACTTGGTAAATCTTTTCCCTAGTCATTAAATCAGTTGGCTCAGATGGTAGACGGTGTTCCTGGATATTGACTGCTAGGCTGAAAAGCAGTATAATTTCTGTAATGTGGTTGCATTTAATTTAGGACTGTGAGCTGTCTTCCTTATAGTTCAGCATCTGATCAGCAATAGGTAAGTGTCAGTTACTGTTTTTACTCACCTCCTTCACTTTAATTTGTTTTGGTACCGCATATTGCTAAGAGCCATTTAACTTAGGGTAGTTCTCAATGAGCTAATATATGGTCCAGTGGCTGTCCTGACAAAAAATGCTTAATAGTTCTTGCTGTTTTTTATAATGCAGCCTTAAGTTTTAAATGGTATCAATTGATGATCTCCCAAAAGATGAAACTTCTAAATTCCATACTGTTGACATAGTTGTTTAATAATGACATCACCATTTCCGCGATAGTTGAGCACCTACTATGATATCAGCCAAATCAATTATTCACAGTACTTATATTTGGCCACCTGTTTTAATTAAGGTTACCAGGTATTCCAGGTTAACCAAGTTAGCCCCAGATTGCAGGATGTGTCTCCAGGATGCTATTTCGTCTCAGATTTTCATCCAACATGCGATTTTCTGTTTTCAGTTTCAGATTGGGTTGGGCGGGTTTACTCTTTCTGCAAGGCTTCAGCCCCTCTCTCTCACTTTCTCTCCCCTCAAAGAGAATGGGAGACCTGTATTCTTTTAATTTGACTTGTTGCAGTTGGAATATAATAGCATTAATTTGTTCTTTCCATCCCTGATACCCCTGTTGCTGGTATCAGACTACAAACCTGTGGAAAGTTACGAAAGGCATTTGTCAGAGCCTGGATTACAATTTCTGAGCAGAGCTTATACTAAAATGTCAAGAAATTTCCCTGGGGAGGAAATGGGAAATTGAAGATTTTAAAAATTACTGTTGTTATTTTAATGAAAGTACTCCTTCCCCTTTCCATATTTCAGCTGTTGCTGTTCCAGAATGCTGAATTATCCAGCCCTGTGCTTATACTACTCAGCTGAGCTGTCCAGAGCTATCTGGGAGGCTATTGCTTAGTGCAGAATGGCAGTGCCGCTTCCCTGTAATCACTTCAGTTGATGCAATTACGTGAATGCATAAGCCAAAGATTTGGGAGAAGCCGTGCCTCAGGAAGGGATAGCAGAATTACTCCCCCTTGCATTCAGTGTGTGGTTTTGAAACTTTCTGCTATTGAAGAAACAATAAAGATTTGAGAGCTAATAAATATCTGCATATTTCTGAATAAAGAATAGGCAGGGTTGTGCTTCTAACTAGTAATTTTTGACCATACATTTGTTAATCACTAGACTAGTGAGGTTTTGAATAGCTAGACAGTAATTACTTACTTAGCATTTGTCAGCAGTGTTCTTGTAGCATGGGAGAATTACTGAGTGCTAAGGTTAGCTTCTGCAACGTGTAAAAGCATTCTGATGATATGCAGATACCCGTATCTGTATTTCTATTTTGTTTGTATTCCTGTTTGTTGGTTTTGTGTATGGATTTTCTGCTTTTTAAAATTCCAGTGCATAATCTAGAAAAGGACAGCTCAAGCTTGGGGAAGGCGAGATCTGAGTAACACCACTTTCACCCTACAAGAACCCTTATTCTACTTGAGATAGATATTTAAGTAGACAGAGAGTTCTGGGTGCATTTCCTGTTTTTCTTCTCTCTGGCCAATGAAATCTTAGTATACATGGCTCCACATAGACTGGTCAGATCTCATTTTCTGAGTAGTGTACTTGGCAATGCAGGACAGTGAAAGGAGGGAGGCATAACGATTGCAGGGAGGGCCAAGGGCTCCTGCTATGGGTCTTGCTGAAGAAGACAGAAACCAGACTCAAGATCTCTTTCATGTCATATGATTCACCCAGACTGCAAGTGAAGTGTGAGAGTACCCTGACATCCATGTAAGGTAGGAAGCCTATACAGGTCTCTTGTGACATATATTATATGATGTGCTTTGGCAATGCACAGTGCACTGTTAGCGGTAATCCAGGAATTTTGCGTGATTTCTACTATGTAGGTTTGCTGATGTGGCTTAGAACTGGTGAAAATCCATGAGAGCTCACCACTTCTGTAATGATGAAATCCCTTCTTCATTTCATTTTATGTAAGAAACAATGCTCTGTTGCTGCTCTGGACAACAGGATTAATCAGCAGAGTTGCTCTTCCTCAATAATATAAAGGTCTCCAAGTCCATCTATAGTGGTAAAATAAGAAGAGTGTCTCTGACTTTAGGAAATGAAGAAATGATGAGAAAACTGCTAAATTTCATCTTCGCTAATTTATACTTAAATGGCATCAAAGAGAAAGGATAATAGTTAGTTTCTAGTTCAGCTTGAACTTACAAATAAAAACAGAAAAAGATAAAATTATGTTTATAGAAGAAGATAATTGCAAAAAAATCCTAACCATTCAAAAAAGGCATTCTGAGATGCTTTCTTTCTCAATATGCTCCACATGGACACAGTCATTTTGACAGCATTCCTTATTGACACAGAAATGCTACTTACAACATCTTTTATGATGGACATTCATTAGCAACCATTGAAATAGCATGGATCCTGTGACTCCAGTTCAGTAGAAATACCCCAGTGTTTGACTGTTGTACTGTCATAAAGAATGAGTGTTGCTTTATGTGTTGGTTTATGTTTTGTTTTTTTTTTTTCTCCAGGAAAAGATTTCCTGATCTACAAAAAACTTTGCAGAAGAGCTTCTGGTTTTTATCAAAATCTGAAAATGTGTCGGTTTTTACACTGGTTGACATGGTTTCAGGGTTTTGAAAATAAAATTTTAGTTGCTGAAAACTGACATTTCCCTATCCATAGGTGTTTTGTTTTTTTTTTTTTGGGGGGGGGGGCGGCAAAGTTTGAAACATGAAATATACTAAAGAAAAAATGACTTAATGGAAACATTAACATTTTGTGAAAATATTTTGCAGAAAAAAGGAAGAAATTTCTGATGCTTTGTTATGGCAGCAAGAAGTTTACAAGTTTCAGCTGGCAGATAGCTTCTTTAAAGTGATGTTGTGGTTTGATCATGACAAATCTATCTGCCTTGCATGAGAAGCAGAGCTGAATTTTACCAGCCCAGGTTTCAGCCAAGAATCTATACTGGCATTAGAATTGGTTCTCTGGTTCCATCTCCTCCTTGCTTTGCTACAGCTTTCTATATTCAGATAAGAGCAAAGTACACTAGATACTAAGCTGAAGAATGAGGTATCCACACTCTCACTGCAAATCAATAGGATTTTTTTCAGTGCAAAACCATTGTGGAATTAGAATGGGTACCAATGAAAGAAACAGAATTCAGTCATATCTCATAGGTTACAAAATTATTGTTTTAGAGAAACCATGCAATTTATAGAGCTCTATTTCTGCAGCTTGTCTTCCATATTCCTTACTTTCATGACTAAGAGGGAAAAAAACCCAGAACGCTTCACATGCAACATGCATGCTTTCATACAACACACTGTTGAATAAAATTAAATGCCTTAAGACCCCTCCCGGTAAGAAAAGGGCAGTATCCTTTTCTGCCTATTATTAGCTATTTTGCTTGTGTAAGATTACACATCTGTTTTAAATCCTCTTCTGTGGACCATTTAAAATTTCCACTACAAGGCAAAGAGGCATTGCATCTCTCATGGATGTTCAGAAAGAGGCTTTTTGTTGGTGGTGTTGGCAGTAAGGAAATTGTTGCCAAGCTTACTGCCTTAGAAGAAGGGATTTCCATTTAAGAAGTCAGGTTACAAGGATGCATAACCCAGTCTCATAAAATCATAGAACAGCCAGGGACCTCAAAATGTCATCTGGTCCAACCTCTTCTGTTGGAAGAGGAGCATAGATGAGCTTATCTAGCACCTTGTCCAGTCGCATCTTGAAAACCTCCGTCAATGGGGACTTTACCACGTCCCTGAGGAGGTTGCAGTGGATGATTGTTCTTACTGTAAAAAATGTCTTTCTTATGTCGAGATGAAAGCTCTCTGAGTCTCAGAATATTTTGGTCGTTGTTAAATTACTGCTGGTAAGCGACAACAATTCTGTGTTGCTTGTAACAAATATTTTGATTGGGACAACCTTGTAAAATCTGTAAAGTTACTTTAACTATTAACTTTAACTATTAGAATTTGCCTAAAATTTCAGTAGTCTGTGACACAGATGGAAGTTGTTCTTGCAATCTCTCCCCTACACTCTCTCTCTTTTTAATTGTCATTGTGCATAGAGGCCTTGACCTGTTCCTGGTATGTGGAGTGACTTCTTGCAGAGATACTTTAGTGTGTGTGTGTTTCTAAAAAAGAGCTTTGTGTGTTATAATGCAGCAGGGCATCTTTTTGAGTGATGAGAGGTTAAAAGGAAGAGCTGCTGTCTTTGACATAAATATCATTTAGTATATAGTGGTAATGTGTGTCAATTCTGATGAAATGAAGCTGATACCACTTTTCTCTATTGGTGTATTGGAACCCATTTGACACTGTTTCTTTGGAATTCAAAATTAAGTCTGCCATTCTAGATTACTAACTTTGTCTTCATTCAGGAAAGCCCTGCTCAATTTGTCCACTCATTTTCATGATGATAAGTTACAGATTAGTTAAGGACTGAGGCTGTGAGACCTTACACTTCTCAGGTTACTCTGTTATGGGTGGCCTCTTGTCTTTATCAAAGGTGCCTTAAGTGTCCATTTTGAAGAGAAGAACTTCAGGTGATCAAAACTGTCTGAACTCATGTGATCTGATCTGGTTCAGAGTTCTTCTTTCTATTTTTAGATTATTGTACTGTATTACTGCAGTTACTAGAATCCCAAATTGGCCAAGTTGTGTGCTTGAGTATGTCTTTTAAAGTTTTGGGGGTTTTTTTACACATTTTTTTCATTATGGTGTGCAGCTGTTTTAATGTATCCTTTGAATCTCAAGGGAATTTCAGGTCTGTTTATCAACAGTCCAACAGGTTCAGCACTGCTTTAAGAACAAATTATCTGCCTTTCCTGTGCTGTTAGCAGCTATTTTAAACATTTGAACCATATGGTGACTTTATCTGAACTTGTTTGGATGCCATTGAAATACAGGTTGCTTTCTGCATGTGTGCTTGTTTGTGTGTTCTCATCTGTGATTGAAATCTAAGGCTGCATGTATTTCCAGCTGGTAAATTGTAACGATCTTACAGAGTTAATGCCAATCACAAGGTAAGAATGCTGAAGCATTTACTCAACACTTGAAAGTATCCTAACAAAAAGTCAGATAATACCCTTTTTACCCTTCCTGCTACTACTAAGGCATATATTTGAAGGGCGAGGTATCTGTATGTAATTGACTTATATTACTGTGTTTTCCTGAAGCTGTGGATCATTAATTGACTCACCCCTGGAAACAGAGTATATAGAAATACTGCAGAAGAGATGGGTACAGTGTTCTGTCAACTCTCTTTAAATATGGTGATGCGTACTTTATAAATGTATTTTAACTTGTCTGTTCATTCAATAAAAAGAAATCCCAGTCACTGGCTTGTAATGCTCTGTGCCGGTTTGAAACTGTCAGTGGAATTCCCCGTGTAACAAAGAATTAGCAAGTGAAGCGCAATGAGCCACATTTGACAAGCCTGAATTTCTGTTCTTACATGACAGAGAGATTAAGGACTTGTAGAGAACGACTGAGAAGCTTTAATGAGCAAGAAGCCACTAAGAGGCAACTTGGTTCAAACTCCAGGATAGAATTTATGCTGTCTGAATTAGACCCATATTAACTCAGCTAAAGGCTTGCATGGGATTTCCCGTAGTCTTCCCAATTCCTTGGAGAGAAGTGAAGTGAAGCTTGTCATGCTGGAGATATCGGGGAGGCTTCAGTGAGGTTTGAGGGAGCAATTGTTGCATGTTGTGTAGTTGTTTGAAGGGGGGCATGGCTAAGTTTCTAGGCTTGCACTTTGTCTCCTAGACTAGGGGAAAAAAAGGCATGCTTGATACAGGATTTCAATTTCATTTACATTTTTATTAACATGGCGTCTTTATATCTCTTTCACTTCATTATAAAAGCTTGAATTTCAGTTATACAGGAGCTGCTTGCATGGCACTAGTAGTCTCTTTATTAAGAGTTTTTTTCAGAATCTTGTAGTGCAGTAGTGCAAAGAGGTGAGGTATATATAATTCCTTCTTAGTTTCTGTTGCTTTTGCACTTGACTTTCCCTATCCAAACTGGCTTGTTACAACAAATAAGTTTCTTTCAATTAATTGGGAGGGAGAGAACAAACATCCCAGAATTTTGTCTGAGGGATGACAAGAGTGCTTAAAAAAATTCCTTCTAGCTTTTCAGATCTCTTATCAGAAAATAGCTGCTTTCTTCTGCTACTTCTATAATTGATTTTTTTTTTTAACCCTGCAATAGATGATTGTGTCAGATGTTCAGGTGTCAAGCCCCCTGGATTGGCTGTCTCATTTCTCTAGAGAAACCAATGTGACTAACAGAGTATTTTGTCCTTGATTTTTGCACCCCTAACCTTCACCCCCACCCACTCACCAAGTCCCACATCTAATCATGCAAACCAAAAAGTGTATTGAGGAGCAGGAGTTCTGCTTACTGTTAGTGTATATCTGTCTCTTGTACAAAAGAGTTAGGAAACTTGGCAACCCAAGATTAGTTTTGGTTTGGTTTGATTTGCTTTGTTATTTTAGGTTGCCTGAAAGGTGTGGTTGACAGGAATAGCTTAGGAAAGATTCCCCATCTCTCTTTAAGCTGTAGATGCCACACATCTTTGCAAGCCAGTTCTGAATCATAAGCACTCCCCAGATGACTAGTAATACTTATGTAGCTGTTGACCTGAATAGTGTCTTTAGCAGCAAAATATGGTTATTGTTGTACCTGGGAAAGGTTTATGAGTGCCATTTCACACTACAGTCTGGTTATGATAGACTAGGTGATAATATCTCATTTGATGTAATAAACAGTCACTGAAAATAAATACTGTTCAGGGAAGGCAGATTTGCATGTTAGGCAATGAAGCACCTGAGACAATCCTAAACCAGTGTATTTGCTACTGTCAACCTGAATTGTTTCATGTGGATTCTCAGCAGTTGGATGCTGCCTATCTGAACCTATCTGCTTGCATTCCTATGTAATTTCTTTTGCTGCACTTTAACCAGAAGTGTACTTTTCCACAGTAGAATACTCTAATCCCAGTAGAATTTTGTGTGAGGAAGGTACTGAGGAGACAGACACATAAGGAAATAGGACTTAGTGGCTTTTGAAGAGTCTCCCTCTTAGGAGATCTCTGTTTAAATTCTGTTGCTGTTTCCTTTATAGCACATGAAAGATAACAAGAGAGGGAGGGAGGAGAAGAAATTATTTACTCAGAAGAATGTTGATCCAGTCACTGTAGGCTAACAGCTATATCTGCATCCTTTTCTCTGAGTTCAGAGAATTAGAATGGTTTGGGTTGGAAGGGACCTTGAAAGATCATCTAGTCTTTATATTCTTTATATTGGGCACAGCTTACTGTGGAGGACTTCTGTTAGTATGTGAAACATAGAGACAGAACAACAGTGTCAGAGGTGAGATGTTACTGAGGTAGAAGCACTGAAAAATGCTCTTTTAGTGTCATGTTATTGGTAACAAAATGAAGAAATGCTAATATTTATTATGGACTTCCAGCATGTATCCATTTCTCCAGTGATTTATTGCAGTGGAGTTACCTTGCTGTGCTGGCTTCTGGAAGGATTGTACCTGTGCCTGCACTGTATTGTCCAAGGAGGTTTCAGCAGGGATGTTTGAGGTCAACCCCTCTTCTTGTAAAAAACACTAATAAGGCTTTTTCTACAGGGACTCCAAAGCTCTTGTATGAAAGTTGTCCAAACGCAGAGATCTTCCTTTCCTTGCAAAAAATACTTGATGGATAGACGTCTGGAGAGGCTGTGGGGGTGTATTTACTGTGGGTTCCTGGTGGATACCAAACTGAGACTGAGTTGGGAGGTACACAAATATGGAGCCAGGGACCTGCAACCCTTCTTCCCCTCTCCTCTGAGTTATTGTGATAGAACTGCAGCCAGAGAGGGATGATGCAGTTTGTGCTGAGGCACAGAGCCAGGTCTGATACTATAGAGAACCTGTGCTTGAGCTACCCTTCCAAATAATGCTGGTCTCCCAGAGCTTGCAGGAGTCATGAGCTGCAGCTGCTCAGGACATGAAGGTAATGGTCTGGTAATGTGCCTAGTGGACTGCTGAGTCTTCATCTGTGATATGAGTGGCAAATTGTTAAAGTATCTATCTACAGTGTCTCTGTGAGGGCTCCTTGCAGTCCCTACTGTCAATAAGGCCAGGGAATGTGGGGTGGTGTGCAGGGGAGGACTTTGTGTCCAACCTGGAGTGAACTGAAAGGAGGAAGAGCTGTTGTTAGCTTTGTATGTGGAGGCTGGGAAAGAGGTAGGAGCAGGTAGAAGATGACCATGTTCCAAGCAGTTCTTAATAGTCCAAAGCAGCCCAGATGACGTCTGGGATAACCCTGGTTTGTCATAGCAGTTTACAACTAGTAGATTTTCTTAGCTTTTTTTTATTTTAAATAAAACAGGGGTACTAAAGACTACTACATTTCAAGCTAGCAGGTGCTATGAAATAGGAGATATTTCCGTAGTATTTTGGAAGGCAGCTAGACCCCATTTCAGTGCCAATTTTTATTGCAGTCCCATTTTGTCTCCTAGTCTGGATTTCATCTGGACCGGGAGGCATGAAATTAATGTGACAGCACTGAGACCACTAGATCTGTTCTAATATTGTGGTACAACCTCAGTATGGAACAGTCCTGTGCATCTGCACTGGGGGCAGCTCTGCTGCTTGAGAACTTGCATGCATGCAAGACTCTGGTTAGATAGGTACGCACAGATGTGTGGGTTAGTGTTTCTGCATACACATTCCTGCCAAACAGAGCTAGAATCTCCTGGCCAAATAAGTGTGTCTGTGTTTCCTGCACCACATATCTTTCTGAGTGATTGTGTTATGAAGAATAAAGCCTTTTCCTTTTTTGTCTTCTGCAAACTCAGTTTTATCTTTTCAGTCTGCGTCAGGCTTCCTAACCATTCTATCTTTGCAAAACCTACACCAGCACATTTCGTGAAAGAGGACAAGAGTCACAGGAAGTAAAGATTTCAAACCATATAGCTGAGTTGTGTGCATTGCTGTCACCTGAGTAGCTCTGACTACTCAGAACTGAATGATCGGAAGGGATGGATTTATTCATGTTCTTATATAAAACACACCACCCTTCATTTCATTCTCCCAGATTTGCGATCAGGAGCCACAGTATTGCTCTATGTAATTTATTCATTACCCAACAGGAGCGTTTTACATTCTGCCTTGCAGCACTGCATGCAAATACTGTGCTGTTTGCACAGGTGTCATAGCTCAGAAACTGAAACATGTAAATAAACTGAAGTCTGATAGACCTTTCACATCACAGAGAGATTCCACACGTTGTCTTGCCCTACTTTGTTCACAGGCAGTTTCATTTTGATCATTTACTGAGAGGTAAATAAAGACAGGATATTTCTAGTATGTGAATGGTTTTCTATGGTGTTTCACTAAGAGTATTATTCCAAGGGTGATGCTGAATAGCCAAAATCTGTTTATATGAGAGTGAGTCGGTGCAGGTGAGAGAGAAATCCATGCATGTCTGGCAGACATATCATAGCCATCAGATAAATGGTAGGGTCACAGGGTAAGTAGTGGGTCTGCGTGATAAATAGCCAAGCTGTGTGGTAGTTGCTGACATATCTTTGTCTTTGCAGTCTTCTGCTTGATAATCTCTCCCTCTGGCATTTATTCTGACCTTTGAAGCCCATAAACAGCTTCAAGCAAAACTTCATCATTAAAAACATTTAGCAAATACTCGACTGTCTCCTACATGCGGACTGTCTCTCCTTAGCCCAAGCAAAGTGTCAACCTCATATCTGGTACAAAGTGGGTTTTTTTCTGGTGTAGATTGATCAGGGTTAGTGACAATCCTGCTTCCTGTGATTTGGGTTCTTTTACTCTGAGGAGGAGCAAGTGTTGCTTTGTGTCACAAAACTTTTGGGATTGTAATGAAAGGCCTCTACTCTTCTGCTGAGTTTGCCAAGGTACAAGAGCTACTGGGATTGAATGGCTCCTCCTCTCTCCCTCCCATAGGCATGCTTACTCTCACCTCACATCACATAGGTCTACTGTGTGACTAGCCAAGCTAAAACAGCTGTAAAGAACTCCAGGTGAGTTTGCTTTATCAACATGGATTATTCCCATGTATGTGGACTCTAGTCACTGTTGTTCTTGAAAAGAGCCAAGGAACGACACTGTAGTCTAGGTGTGACACCTTAAGAGATGGCAACATTTTTAAAAAGGCATCCTTGTCTTCAAAGGGTAGGATTTGCTTCTAGTCAGTAATAATATTTTCAGAATCTTTCCCTTAGAAGATTCTCGCTGTGTTTTCTGTTTGTCCAACAACCAGCTCTGTGGAACCCTGATCTATGACTGTATGCCATTAAAATATCAATAGCATAATAGTATATAAATTTCTGACCTGACTCTTAGATTTGGAGCCTGAGTGTAGGGACTGAACAGACAAAGCAGGTCAAGAAAGGTCTTTTGTTGGATTTTGTGAAGGAACTGATTCAATTATTCTGATATACCAGAATGTTCCAGAAAGGGGGATGAGGAGAGGTTTGTCCTCTATCCTCTGATTTCTATATTATCTCAGAATTAATTGTAAATACTAGAAGACCTTCCAACTGCTATTAATTTCTTACTGGGGAAGATTTATGAGCGATGCCTAATCCAGAAATATGTGCAGATTTTGGTACTCCTGGATCACAGCATGGCTATATGGGGTTTTTCACTGCTGTAAGTGAATTATTGATGTAGAGAGTTAAAACCTTGCACTATTTTTTTTTATCTGTGTTCTGTGTGGAGGAGATGAAACTGGAGCAGAAGTAGTGTTAAATGTGGAGTGAATACCTGTGTGATAGAATATTAGACTCTCTTTATGGATAATCTGGTTCTCTAAGAAAGAGGCATATTAGTTTAGAACTGAGCTCATTGTTTTTATGTTGCTTCTTTTATTAACTTCTTAATTTTCATGGAACTCAGGAAGCAGGAAATAGTGATATATTCTGATCTAATATGAGGGTGAAATCAGGACGTTGGGCTGAAAATGAGGATAGCAAAGCTTGAGGGTAGCAAAGAAAAGGTTGGTAAAAGAAAACACAAATGTGCTGCTCTCACACTGCCTGTTTGCAGTGGATAGAGACTACTTGATGCATAGACAGAATAAAAAAAGGACTGCTGGCTGCGATAAACTTCAGAACACCGCTGTAATGTTTTACAGACAGTACATTATATTCAGACTGTTTTCTCTGTCTTTCTTCCAGTATCTAAAGGGAGCAACAGCCTTTTTTAGCTGAAGAGGCAAAAGTGCAAAACACTGTAGTATGTAGTGAGAGGAAGGAGGAAGTGTTCCCCAGAGGTTTTGTTGAGCAGTGTGAAGGGTTATTGTAAAATATTAATGGAGTTACTGTTACAAAATTATATATGTCCGGCTGTTTTTTCTGTGCTGCATTAAGCTTGTTCTTGTGTTAATTCTCCAGATGTAGAAATTCATTATGAGTTACCTGTGTGACCCTTCTGTAATATGGTTGCTGATGATACCAAACTGGGAGGTGCTGTTGACTCTCTTGAGGGACAAGAGGCCTTGCAGAGGGATCTAGATGTATTGGAGCATTGGGCAATCATCAGTGGCATGAAATTTAACAAGAACAAATGCCGGATTCTGCACCTGGGATGGAGTAACACTGGACACAAGTATAAATTGGGGTAGGAGTGGCTGGAGAGCAGCCCTGCAGAAAGGGGTCTGGGGGTGCTGGTTGGCAGCAGGCTCAACAGGAGTCAGCAGTGTGCCCTGGCAGCCAAGAGTGCAAACCACATCCTGGGGTGCATCAGGAGGAAGGAGCGGCAGAGACAACATTTAATGAACTGACCGCAACCCCCATTCCCCGTCCCCCTGTGCCACTCGGGGAGGAGGTAGAGAACTCAGGAGTGAAGTTGAGCCTGGGAAAAAGGAGGTGTTTTAAGATTTGTTTTTATTTCTCTTTATCCTACTCTGATTTGATTGGTAATAAATTAAATTAATTTCCCCAAGTCGAGTCTGTTTTGCCCATGACAGTAATTGCTGTGATCTCCCTGTCCTTATCTCGACCCATGAGCCTTTTTTTATATTTTCTCTCCCCTGTCCAGTTGAGGAGGGGGAGTGATAGAGCAGCTGGGAGGGCACCAGGCAGCTAGCCAAGGTCAACCCACCACACTTAGGGACCATAGACGAAGCATACACTGAAGCAAAAATTTGATCCAAACCTTACATCCTAGCCAGTGGTTCGTTCTTTGTTTCACTAGTCTGTCCCAAAGTGGGTAAAGTGTTGTAGCTTAAATCCATCATATGCCATGCATTTTTTTTTCTTTCTGTCCTCAGTGGAGTTTTATGTGCAAGATAGTTTTGTGATTTAGCAGAATTTTGTTTCTTGTTCTTTTTGTTTTTTTTTTTTTACTTTTTTTTTTTTAATTGCCATGCTGTTGTACGTTCAACTCTGTTTTCTGACAGGCAGAGCGTTTTGCAGGGGAGTGGGAGGTGTAAAGTTTTGTGGTGGATGAGTTAATTTTACATTCTCAGGCTAGCTCCGGAAAAGATGCTCCCGTCTGCGAGGCAAGATTATTTACCATTTCATTGCACCTTAGAAGCAGAACAACTGATTGTGACTTGTACATCCTGCCATGCTGCCTGGGCTGAGGAAGCATCTGGGAAAAAAGATACTAGGAATTTGCATTCTGACTTGTAGCCTGCAGGAAACCAATGCAGTGATATTAGGCCAAGTTCACTCAATAGCATGAAGAATTCACTCTGCTCAGTAATGCAAGCCAGAGCAGTGTAGGGTGGCTCAGCAGCTCTGCCTAGATTGAGGTTTTCAAGTGTTTTGCTCCCAGGAAAGCATTAAAACCAAGGCTGGATTTCTGAAAGCGCTCAGTGTTTGGAGAGGCAATATTTAATGAACTGACCGCAACCGCCATTCCCCGTCCCCCTTGTGCCTCTCGGGGGGAGGAGGTAGAGAACTTGGGGGTGAAGTTGAGCACGGGAAAAAGGAGGTGTTTTAAGATTTGTTTTTATTCCTTTTGTAAACTTGGTTGCTTTCGTAAACTTGGACATTAGGACAGCAGTTGGAACTAGCCACTACTACCACCTATGCACTGCTGGTCAGTTAGTTTGGGTGCCTGCAGAGGAGCTGACCTTCCTGAGGAATGAGATTTCAGCATGTTCTCATATTCCTATGTCTCCTCTCCTTGTGCCAGATTTGAGGAGCCTAGCAGACTCTGTAGCTGGTGCATTTGAAAAAAACAAGGCAAAACAAATGAACAGAAAGTTTTTAACCTTATCCCACCCTGTCCGTTCCTGACTGCATCTCTAGCTGTTACAATGTAAGCTATTATAACCCACTGGTTTCTGACTCTGTATGGGATTTGAGTACCTTTTTTGTCACTGTAATTTACATAATGATAAAATTAGCATAAATTGGTATAATGATGGTATGAATCAAGACAGCTGGAAAAATCTGTAAATTGTTGATAATGTCATCAGAGAGGTTTGGTCCAGCAAAACCGTGTTATTATTTTACCTCATTAAAGCCCATCCAGTAAATAGTAAAACACATAATTTCTCTGTATTCAGTTTCATTTCAGTGCCTAATTAAATTTCTGTCATTTTCTCTAGTAGGTCATGCTGCCCGTTTCTGTCTTCTACAGAGCTTTAGCTGCTGAATAGACTTACCCTTTATATTGCCATCATGACAGAGAAGGTCCCCCGGTTATTTAAGTCTCTGGTATTTAACCTAAACAATAAAGCTGAACCTATGTAGACCCAAAATCTGATTATCTTCAAAGTATATGATCAGCAAATCGCTTGAAATAAAGGCATGTGTGGCCTTTACACGTGGCACACGCGTGACACACAGCCCCCTGCCTCCCCCACTGTGGGACTGCTTTGAATTCAGGCAAGTTTGTTTCTTTGGGCAGCACAATGCTGAAGATCTATCCATTGAAATTTCTGACTTGTGCTGCAAATCAGCAAAAAACCACCTGGCTCCCCTTTGCCTTTTTTTTTTTCTTTTCTTTTCTTTTTTGGTTCTCCTTGTTCTTTTTATGCTAAAACTGTATTTCTAGGTGCAGATTTTCAAAACAAGACAGTATACATTCTAACATTACTGCAGCCTAAACTTTTGGGAGTGTAGCAGTGTTCTGAAGACAGTTGAACTATGCACATTGGTATGTCTGAAAGAAAAGAATACCTTGTATGCTTCCATAGAATGATCTGTGCGTCATCGTTTCTGTAATCTCTAGTACTGCAAATTGGTATCATGCTTTTTTCTTTCTTTTTCTCAGCCGAAGTGAGAAAGCAGTTTTGAAAGAAGCCCAATTTTATGATAGAGGGCTATTTTAATAATAGAATAGAAATTGTGATTAAAACAATGCCTAGAATCCTAGTGTCCAGTTATCTATGACATTTTTGTGTGTGTGAAGCAAGGAACTATCCTGCAACCTGGCATTTGATGCATTAGGGAAAAAGCAAACACCCTCTCCACTTTCTAAAATCTTTAGAACATGATTTTCAGAGGAACAGCATACAAGTAATCCGAGGAAGTATTCTGTCTAGTGCGTTGCACTGTATAGATAGCCAAAGAGTTTTGTGAGCATGTGATGAGGAGTCCTGGGTTTCCTGTTTCAGTATTCTCTTGAAGATAAATATTACGATTCAGTATAAGGTGGTGCCTCATGGCCCTGAACAATCCTTTCTCGTGACACAAAACTAATGTTTCTGTGGTACTGGTTCTGTTGTGAGCTTAGGTGTTAAAAAAACTGACGCTTTCATATGATGACCTTCAGAAAAAAGTGAGTCTTCTGGACAGGCTTTTGGAAACAACACTTTTAATTAGAAGCAGCTTTAAATTGCAGAGACTTCCAGAAAGCAATTGCATTTGGTGGAAGTTCAGGGTTTATGGGTGTGTGTTGTTGCTGTTGGGTTTGTTTTCTGGTGTTTTGGTTTTTGTTGTATTGTTGTGTTTTATACAAGTATTAAATGACTAATCCTTTAAATCCTTGCCTCCCAGAAAGACAAGCATAATTACCTTGCTTTTAAATATGGAGAAATGTAGCCACAGAGGTTGAGTAAATTTCTAGTGGCTATAAGGAATGATAGTGGTAGAATCTTCTGTAGAATTAGTTCTCAATCCTAATGCAGAAGAGTAGAGAGAGTTCGAAATGTGTTTTGGATTAAATTCAGTGCTTTTAGAATAACCTGGCCAGACCCTGCTTAGTCAGTGTTCTTGGCGAGGTGAAAATTACAGTCCGCTCTCCTACGGTCTGGCAGACTGCCTATAAACATACGTCAAATGGAGTGGAACCACAAACAGGGTGTGAGCTCAGAATGCCAAAAAAAAAAAGTAAACTGAGTCATCTATAGCATTACGTGATGCATTTATTTTCTTCTGACATGCTGGAAGAAACAGAGGAAAACGTGTTTAAATCCTGAAACCTGTCAGTGAACTACTTTGGTATTATTATTTAGTACAATCCTCTCTCATTAACTCCTAAAACTTGTATTTGTCATGGAGGGAGGAAGGCCTCCCAGTTTTTCTCGAAACAGCTAACCCTTGTGAGATGAGTAGAATTTTAAGGCTGCAACACTGCAGTCAGCTGAAGTTTTAAATTTGGTGTTGATGTTCAGAAGGGTTCAAAGCCTTCTCCTCCCCCCATGAGATGGAGGAGGAGGTGTTACAGAGATAGGAGGATTCATATCTTGTCTGGAATTTCATCACTGTCTGTAGAAGGGAAAAGCACATTTGCCCTCCCCAAAGAACTGACCCCCACGACTTCAGCTGAAGTAATTCCCCTTCAGTGAGATGTTGCAATATTTAACTTCTCTATTTAAGTCCTCTGAGGTATAGGAATAAAAGGTGTTATCTAAAGACAGCCTGGCACTTCTAGGTCGTAATTGTTTTCTTTTAAACGAAAGACTGGCATAGTTTGACCGTGCCATAGTTCTCATAAAGAACTTTTGCTGGTGTCTGTTGCTTCTCACTACATGAGAGTGGTTATATTTAGGCAGAGGTTGAGATGCTGGACTTAGCAGTAAATCATGGCAATTTTGCCATTTTGGCACATTTTAATAAACGGCAACTAATTTGCAGCTTTTAATAATCTATATCTTAAAAAGAAATCAATATTCTGGAGCGCAGTGGCATATAAGGTAAAGAAGCAAGCATCGTGAAATGAGTAGGAAAATTCATGAATGGGAGCACATTTAACAGATACAGCAGAAAGCATGTCTACTAGTCTAGGTGTCACTAGAGTTTGTATTTCAAAGTAAACTGATTTCTTGTTCCTAGGTAAATATTGGTTGGTTCATAGATCGCTAGCAGACTAAAGAAATAAACTTGACAATGGTTTAGGTGTTGAAGACTTCCTCTCAGGTTTACTTGTATATATTGTCTGTTTCCTATCTTAAGTAAAAAGTCACTGCTAGGAAACTGAGATGGTAGCAGAAGCAATCACATCAAAGATGTTTTAAATTCTAAATGGAAAACCATCAGGTTTCAGTTTTGCTACTCTCTTTTTAGCGCCTTTTAAAAAAAGCCAGCTGAGTGCTGCAAAACTGGAATTTTCATAATACTGTCAGAAATTCAAAGACAGCATCCTACCAAATATCTGGTTTGTGGGTTATAGTGGCCATCGGGTACTAATTTTTAAAGAACTGCTGTGTTTTGAAGGCCATGAAAAACCTAAATATTGTGTTCCAATGTCTTCTAATTCAGAGAATGACTGAGGTTGGAAGGGATCTCTGGAGATTGTATAGCCCAACTCCTCTGCTCAAAGTAGGGTCATTTAGAGCGGATTGCTTAGGGCTGCGTCCAGTCAGGCTTTGAATATCTCCAAGGATGAAGACTCCATAACTCGTCTGGGCAACCCCATTCCAGTGTTTGACCACCCTCATAGTAAAAAAGTTCTTTCCTATATTTAAATGGAACTTCCTGTATTTCACTTTGTACCCCTTGCCTCTTGTCCTTTCACTGACTATCATGAAGAGGACTCTAGCTCCATGTTCTTTACTTCCTCACGCCAGTTGTACGCATTGATAAGATTTCCCCTACATACCCCAAGCCTTCTGTTCTCAAGGCCAAACAGTCCTGTCTCTCAGCCTCTTCTCATCTCAAGTGCTCCTGTCCCTTAATCATCTTTGTGTCCCTTTGCTGGTCTTTCTTCAGTGAGTCCACGTCTTTCTCATACTAAGGGACCCAGAACTGGACACAGCAGTGCAGATGTCGTCTCATGTCGTCTCACCAGTGCTGAGTAGAAGGGAATGATCACCTCCCTTGCCCTACAGATACTCTTCCTAATGCAGTCCAGGATGCGGTTGGCACTCTGCTGCAAGGGCACACTGCTGCGTCCAGGTCAACTTATTGTCCACCAGGATCCTCAGATCCTTTTCTGCAAAGCTGCTTTCCAGATGGTTGGTCCCCAGCCTGTACTGTTAAGTGGGGTTATTCCTCCCCAGATGCAGGACTTTGCATTTCAGTTGGCTGAACTTCATGAGATTCCTTTTGACCCATTTGTCCACCTGTTGAGATCCTTCTGAATGGCAGCACAACCATCTGGTGTTTCAGGTACTCCCCCCAGTTTTGTATGGTCTGCAAGCTTGCTGAGAGTACTTTGTCCCATCATCTAGGTCATTGATCATAGAATAGTTTGGGTTGGAAGGG
>NW_009204656.1:0-34041 GCF_000690835.1 Fulmarus glacialis
AGAGGGCAGGGGATCCTCTGCTTCTTGTGATAGGAAACATTGCTGATGCTTCTTGCTTAAATCTGCAAGCACATTAAGATTTTTTGCCTTTACTCTCAGAAGTACACCTGCTGATTTATTCTGCTTGGAAACCACCACTTAAGTTAGTCAGTGCTTTCAAACCAAATTATGTCCATCACTAATCTTTTAATACTGTACTTTCTGTGCCCTCCTGCAGCAATTAATAAATAAACTTCTATCTCAGCCTAATTTTCAGTAAGTACAACATGAGAGACATTAATGTCTAATTTGTGAAAGTTCATGCTGACTGAGGAAAAGATCAAGTCTTTATTGTAGTTATGAATTATATATCAAAGATGAAAATTAAGGTTATCTGGCCTTAGTTTGGAAGATATAGGAAATGAGATCACATTTTAACAGGAACTCACTCATTTAAGTGTTGCCAAATTTCCCAGTACAATCTGAAAGGGACAGGACCATCCAAGAGGAGACAAGATTATCTTGTTTTAGTAAGAAAAATGCTAAGCAGCACAGTTTCAAATACAGAAATATGGTGAATATTTCCTTAATGTACTAAATATTCAAATAGTTTCTAATCAGGTCAAGTTTCTTTTTGATAAGAAGTTAACATTCTTCCAATCTTGGATTAATTTTCTTTTTATTAGTCAATTATTATATCCTTCATGAAGATTATCAGAGATGGGTCCTGCTAGTCTTTATTCCTAAAACCTTTCCAATACTTTGAAGAGCTGTGTTTGGAGGATTGCAGAGGAGAATCAAGAACTTACTCTTGTTTAGCTGCAGCCTACTCAAGGGCATATAACTGTTCTTGTTTTCCTTTGTTGGCCACTTTTCGTAAAAACTGTATCTTTCAAAAAGACTAAATCAAATATAGAGAAATCCACTTGCTTAATTTCAGCTTAAAATACACGTTTGTCAGTGTAAATTGTGCAAAATCCATGAGTAGTGCCTCTTAAAGTACAAGTACAAAGTACAATACAGCTCACGTTACATTAGGAAACAAATTAGCCAAGGAATATAGAAATGTGCTTGGGATTCATGCATATTCACCAGTGAATGTATGCATTCTCATTAAATATGCATGTTTGGATTGTTCACTTGATTGCTCATAGGGCCAGAATCAAAGGAACTGTTCTGATGTAAGACCACAGCAACATCATAAAGGTTCAGGTGCATATGTCTTATTGCTTACGCTATTTTTTTCTATTATTCCCTGACTCTCACTTTTACCATGAGTCTATTAAATACTCTGTAGCAAGGACAGAGAATTTCTCTGCTGCAGAAAGGCTTGAGTGCCCTGAGCCTGTAGTTTTCTCCCTTGCAGCTGTAGACTATCCCAGCTGCAGTGATGCTGCTACAACTCACTTGCACGAGAATCCAAAGACCAGCCATTCCCCTGACACCAGAGATGAGCTCCTCCCTACCAGGCACACTTAAAGTGTGCCTCTTGCGTAGGGAGAATGAGAGTGGGTAACTTTACCCACCTAGTACCTTTTGGCTTTCCACAAAACAGCTTCGATGTCACCTCTTCCATGCAATAGACTAAATCCTCTTCATTTATTTCTCAAGTTTTATCAATTTATGAGATCTGGAAGAGATGGAAGAACTTAAAAATAAACTGAGTAACTACCAGTGGATTATACAGATCCTGATTGCTGACATCTTTTAACCTTGATACTTGAGTAACCTCACAGTATTGAGTGTGTCAGATGGGACCCATGTGCAATTCCCAGGCTGCGTTACATCAAGTTTTATATCGTGTTACTCCCACCACAGCATTTGTTTCTATATTTCTCTACTTGTAATTGTGCTTTCACATATAGCTCTCCAATATTTGGGACTCCTGATCCCAGCTATTAGAATAGTAATCCTTAGTGTTGGAATTGCTAAGCATTAACATATCCATAGAGAAATTAAAAGCTTATTTCTCTAATGCCTGAATGCAAGCAGACAGGATTTCTGTGTATCCAAGCATCCTCTAGTCAAGTCCTTGTTTGCAGGAAGGATATATAGCATAAGCCTATCATTGCAATCTGTAGGATAATCAATAAGACAGACAACAATTCTTCCAGTCTGTTGAATGCTTGGTTTTCCACATATTCTTATTAATCCTGTTACTATACCTATTAGGGATAGGATAACTTGTGTAGTGTAAATATACAAGATGGCAATTGATTGGAGTGATTTATACTGCAAACCTTAACTGGAGTTGCATATAGATATGTAAGTCCCAAGTTTTGAATTGTACTACTAGGATTTACTAGGAAATAGTTACACCTTTGGGAAATGCTAATGACCTACAGTCTTCTGTGGTGTTAGGTTGTTAAGAAGTAAAAATTAAAACTTTTCATTTAATAGCTACTCAGTGCTTCCTGGTTCAGTATTCCCTTTTGGAAGCCAAAGAGTAATTGGCAAGCTCAGCAAAAGAAAAAACTCTATCTGCTGCAAAGACTGTCCTGTCTAAGGCTGTGCTGTCTTTTAAAGCCCTTTAGATAAAGACTTTCTCCCTTTTGTTCTCCAAGAACTTCCTAAGGAAAGTAAATTATTACAAGTTTGTGAGCATTATAATGGGATCTGGCAAAAGTGTTGAGTGGAGAATAATTTTTTGCTCTTTAATGTATTAGTGCTATTAGCGTATTAAATCAGCTCTTTAATGTATTAGTGACAGAGATCCCCGGTAGACATATAATTGACCAAAAGATGAAGAGTTCTGTGGAAGGAAACATGGGACGTTACAGATAATGCAGTTGGGACAGGGAAGTTAAATTAAGTTGTCAGGATTTGCAGCATTAACATTCATTTATGTCTTTTTAAAAATTAAATTCTGAATATATCTGAGCAAGCTGTCTGGGCCCTAAACCTTTACTTGCAAAGCAATGGAATTTCAGTATTGACAGACATGAGATTTTTTTTTAAGTCTGTTTTTAAAACTTTACCTCCTGAATGCCCTGCTACCCTCTGTTAATATGTCTAGTTTTTGACACTGCTACAAACAGTATCTAGCCATGGTTCTCTGAGAGCTTTGTACAAAACACTGAATACTTGATGAGTTGATACCACAGTGCCTCTCTGAAGCATGATTTCTATCCCATTTTTACAGATGAGGAGACTGAGAGCTGAAAGAACTTACCCTGGCTTGTAAAAGATCCAGGATTTATATCCCAGCTTTATTATGTAGTATAATGTACATGACAATCATGAGCCATTAAACATCAGACAAACGAGTTATTCCTGATATATGAGATACAGACATGAAAATTGTTCTATGGAGACATTACAGGAGCTGCAGAAGGTAACTGTGCTGTACAAATTACAAGCAAAATAATTTCATTTCATTAAAAATTTGTGAGGGTTTTAGGCATGAAGCCTGTTCGTAGTGAAGTGGATTTCTCTCCTGCTGCATCTTTGTTCTGAGTACAAAACTGTAAAGCAAATATGTAGCAAAAATACTGGCAATGCAATTGTCAGTTCCTGTTATATATCAGACCAAATTCTTTTCAGCCTTTTGGAAAGGAGTCACTTAGAATATGCTCCAGACTGGAACATTATGTAAGCATATCGGAGCTTTGACTCTCACATTGTTGTCTCATATGTCTCCTTAACAAAGGGATGGTCTCAACCCTCCGTAACGTAGGTCAGCATTAAGAGTGCCAAATTACTCAGGTGCTTCCACCTGGTCCCTATGGCATGTTTGACATGTGCAGGCATTCCTTCAACCTCATCATCTTTGCTGTCGGCTTGTAAGATCTGACAAAGATGCCAAAGTTTAGCGTTAGAGGATACAGTGGTAACTGTCAGTTTAGCACAGCAGTATGCTGTAAACATCTGCCAAAAGTTCACAGACAAACTTTGCATGCCTCTAATTAGAGGCTATTGTCCTGAAAAGATGGATCATTGTCAAAAATAGATTTGAAGTTGGCTATAAAAGGGTTCCAAATAATTGACTGGTTCAGTCAGTCATTTAGATAAGTGCTATACATGATGGTTTTCGTTCTGGTCTCATTATATAGCAGAATAGCCCCAAATTTCAGGACTGCTTCTGATGACAATTTCAGTATCATATATCTGGAATAAAGTTAATTGTACTCAGCGTTAGTGCTGTAGGGTACAACTATGTAACTGAGATAAGGTCCATTTAGCCAACAAATACATTTTGTTATATGCTTTCTCCCTTTAAAGGAAAAAAAAATTATGCAAGTCAGATGCTGTACAGTTTTGTCCACTTGGCAAAGCTCCATCTTATCTCTGCATTGGCTGATGTCTGGCTCAGTACAAAGCAGAATAATTTACTGAGCACCATCAGAGTACTCACTTATCAGTGCTACATTAACATCAAAGAAAAATCCTCTGCCACTGGAGCTTGCAGTCAGAAGTTCCAAATAAAACTGATGAAATTCTTGTCTTATACTCAAAACAAGAAAATTAGTTTCCCTATTCCTCTTCCTCTGCAATCTGGGACTAAGCCCAGTACTCTTTTATCTCTGAATTAGGGGGAAAATATAGAAAACTGACAGTGGTTCCCTCTTCATGTCCCTGTTTTAAAATTTACTTCTTTCTCTCTTTACTTTTTGTATGAATTAGTAGCTCTCAGCATTAAGCATAATTCTTCCACTAACAGAATCCTTTCATCAGCTTGGGTCAAGACTTCAAACCAACCATTCACAGATTAAACACAACACAGTACAATCAACTGGAAGCTGGTAATCCACAATACTTTGGCAATTAAGATGAGTCTAAGATACATAGATAAGAATATTGTACAACTGTCATTAGTAAAAATGTTTATATGCCGAACATCCACTTTTCTTCCAAGATTTTTTTTTCCAAACTTCTTATCATTCTTGTTGTTCTCTCTCTTTCAATCTACCTCTTTGGGTATGTTGCTCAAAACATTAGTCATCATTGCTGATTCTCTTCCAGTTCTCTTCCCAAAGACTAAGAGTATCACATTAACTCATATTCACTTTGTGACCCAGTGTCACCTCCTCTAGCTCTTTTTCTACCGAAAGCTGCCTAAGATGTTTTTTCTCCATTTTGTATGCATCTCCTTGATTCCTTTTTCTCAAACAAATGCTTGCCACAATTGGTTATTGTTGATTTCAGACCATTTCTTCAAACTTATTAAGCTTACATTGAAACAGAACCTATTTATCCCAAATGCTCGCAGCCAGCCCTGTTTGAGAAGATGTGCAAGAGTATAGGCACACCGTACTTCATCATCCAGATCCTTAACAGAAATATTAAACTGAAGTGGATGCAAGTATCCACCAAATGTGACAGAAAAGTGTCTCGGTCTTGTTTTTTTTTCTGAACCTGTTTATTTCTTTAACTGTTTACCAAACAGCAACGACCCCTAAAAACTTGCTGACTTTTCCATTTTATCACTGAGGACTCCACTTGTGAGTGGACCTGCCAGGTACCTTTTCTCTCAAATGGCCTAAATTCAGCTAATGCACTTGTTCACAAATGCAAGTACCTTTGGAGATGGCTGCTTTTACTTCCACCCTGCAGAAGGCCTTGTACCTCACCTGTATTTGTGCCTATCTCAGCTGGCCTGTGGCAACCTGTAGCCTCTCTCCACAAACCTCCCCTTGTTTGCATTCTTAGATCAAGCTGGCTCTGACAACACTAGGCTGCTCCTGGGAGCTTTTAACCACTTTTTGCACGATCCCCTAAAATAGGTCTGCTCAAAAACTGGATAGAAAATTTTGCTGCTGAGAAATGTCACTTAGCAAAAATGGGAAAGGACAGTTTTAGCAACTGAAAAGCTTCACAAGAGTGTATCCATTTTAATGAAATTGTGTATAAAAGGCAGTAGAAAGGATTCTTTCCAGCTCATTTCATTCCACTGGCAAAACATGTATTTTCTATTTTGTTGCTTCAAGTTATTATTTTAACTTCCATTTTCTGTGGTTTTACCTTATTGAAACAAAATCTTGCTGGTTATGAATCACTCTCTCTCTTTCTGTTTTAATTTTAATCTTTTTGCAATTTTTTTTTCTTAAATTCAGAATGAAACCATTTCAAGTGTTAGAATTTCCCATGGGAGACAAATTTCTGTTTCCAAACCCTTTTACTGCAACCACCAATTAGTTCCATATCATCCTTTTTTATACCCAGAGCACTCCAGGCATCGTGGTTTCCTCTCCGTAGATAAAACCTCACCAGTAAGAACATTTTAGATTCTCGGCAGAGGAGATACAATTCCAGTGACAAAAAGCCATTCCTCTAGTGACACTTCTTTAACTGGAAATGGAGGAATAATACAATTTGCAGATATAGTATTATCTTATGCAGATATTAGAGTAATATCATTACTGATATTTTACTGGGCTAGACAACACGGTTCAAAGAAATTTCAAATATTGTGGAGGCCATAGATATACTTGTGTTCTGGTTCTGTGATGACAGGACAAATAGACATGACCTCTTAGAAGCAACTCTACAGCATCATCACCGTGGGTTCATGTTTAGGAACAAAAAAAGTTTTTTCCTTGTTCTTTGTTAATGATAATTCTCTGCTCAGCCCGAAGATGTTTAATTAAAGAGGAATAACGATAGCCATTATAAAATAACTGCTTTAAAACATCCCTCCTTTCTTCTTTTTTAATGTCTTTTTTTTTCCCTACTTATTGTGCTGTAACTACAGTGCTGACGATTAAGGTGGGGGTTCATCTCCCCTTTTTTCCACACCTTTACATGTCTGCAGTGCAGACGGTCAGATTAACTGTACAAACTGCATTTATAAGCCATGGAGAAAACCAGGAATTTTAACCAATTTGCCAAGTGCCCATTTCTTTCCTGGCTATATAGGCACTGCCAGAACTCCAGCCCAGTTGTAAAAACTTCCCTTTGGAGAGATGAATCCCACCCTGAATGACAGAAAGTAAAAATGAACAGTAACTGATGAAAGCACCAAGTCTGATGCATAATCCTGTAACATTTCTCACCTTGTGTGACACATAAACCGTAGCCAGATCCCATATCTCAGCACAACCCTGGCGCAACATTTTTCCTCAGATCCCTGCAGATGAGATCCAGCAACGCTGCATGGCTGTCCCATTGCTGCATGTGTGGGGTGTGGCCTCTGCTGAATCCTGGGGGTGTATTTGGAAGTGCAGAGCTGTGCTACCAGCTTAATGGGAGTCCTCACCTTCTGCCTGGGCATGGAGAAGACTAAGATGCTGCATGGAAAGGAAGTGATAGGCCCTAGGGAGACAAATAACAGCCAGCTCAGGAAGGGACGGAGGTCAAAGTTGTAATTTTGGAATAAAAGGAAAGCTGCACAACTGGGGATGTGTTTTACTGACAATTACGATGTCTGTGCAGAGTGGCGAATGCACTGAGAGTAGAAAACTGTTTTGAAAATCCTGTGCCAAAGCACCTTTGATGTCTGAAGGAAAAAACACATTAAAACTGAAAAAGTATCTCAAATTTATCTTAACATGGGCTGGTTTTGCTTTTGCTATGAAGATTGCTATGAATACTTGACTGAGCTAATGCCTGAGGCCAACGATTCCTGTCTCAGCCTCTGCTAGAGGCAGAGGCTTTCCTTGAATTTATGCTAGTATTGTTATTTAGTCTGTCATGCTTTTACTGTAGGGAACAATAAAAACATCTTTATTGTTTAAAAATTTTAGTTGTCTTTGAAATAGCTGGGGATTCTGTCATCCAAAAGCAGGCACTTCTGTTTCTCTGAGGTTTTTATGGGAACAGTAATCAGAGATAAAGCTATTAAACTGCCAGCCTGGGATCATTTTATGGCGTATTTGTGAGTAAGTATGATTATGAATGTTACAAATAATTCCTTCTGAATTATTTGTCAGATTTGTGCTGCTGTGTAATGTATAGAGGGAATGTTACTGCATGCAGCTTTCTGTTATCATAAATTAATTTAGCACTGCTCTTAAAAAAAGCATTGGCCTGGCAACATTGGAAACAGAGTCCTTAATTCATGGCCTTTCTCTGCACAGTTGTTCATGCTGCAGTTTTGATGGAAAGGGTTCTGTACTGATTGCTTCAAAGGTGAAGATAGCGCAGTAAGATGTGAACTTACAGGCGTTTGCATTTCCTTTGGCTCTGCAAATTGAATGCTGAAATGTGGTGGACTGGTGGGCAACAGCTGGCTTCTCTGGGGAGAGACAGAAAGTTATGGGAGGATAACTATGATGTGGGTATTGGGTCAAATTAGAAAGACTTCAATCCTAATCTTGGAAATCTTTTACGGGTCTACATTAGGGCAGCCAAGAGACTGGGTCAATGGTTGTGAATATATAACATGGACAATGTCACATTACTGACTTGACAGTGAACATCATGATGGTTACTGATGACAGGAATTATATGCTTAGGATGACAAAGTCTGTGTCCTTTCATTTATTTAAGTTGAAGTCAGAGGCAAAACACCCAGTGGGTGGCACAATTTTTTATTTTTGCTCTCAGTTTCCCAAGACAATTCCATCTCTTCCAGGGGCCCCACCACAGCTCCTGTTTTTCCTGCCCATCCCTCCTTTGTCTGGCTGCAGCACAACATGGCTGAAATACCCCTCTGGGAAGCATCCAGGGCTTTGGTACTTCGAAGACAGCCAGAAAAGGCTTGGCCCAGAGCTTGGCCAACTTCAGGGACCAGCTGGAAAGCCTCAGAAGATACGAGAAACCAATGGAAGCAAAAGGAGGAGAGGAGAAGGAGGTCCTGCGGCAGGAGCTGGACAAGTGAAGAGTGACAGCGCCAAGTGCACAGATGAGTCCCTGTCAGAGCTCTCCCTGGCCAGAAGAGGAGGTGGGAGTAGATGATGTGCCAGAACCTTCCTCCTGGGCAGCCTGCTTCCCGCTCCCGCACTCCCTGCCGTCTCCATCTGACTCCCCACCACAGGGTTAGAGGATTATCTGCTTTGGGTACCTATGAGCAAAAACGGTAGTAGGTGAATTATCCTGCCGGGTTGCCTTTGGTTTACTTAGTCACGCTGATGTATAGCTGTACCTGAAAGTTTCCTTCATAGTACCATATTTTACCATATTTAGAGATATTGTGCTGCCCAGCTATTTGAAGTAATTTAATGGTCTCCTAATTCCTTGGGAAGAGTCTCACCACTTATTGAAAAGAGATTTTGCTGTAGGTTTCCTTCAAGCAGCTTCCTGCTGGAATCGCTCCATTTTTTAACAAAAATGGAGGCTTCTAAGGTCTCTCTCTTGGGAGGCAGGAGATGTAGGTTTAAGCCTTTTGAGCCTTAGAGGCAGGAAATGAATTTAGGCCACACACATCCTGAGAGCTGTTGAAAATCATCTGGGCTGATGGCTATGACTCCTCCTCCAACAGTTTAATGATTCTCTTGACCGTTTTTCTTATAATGCCTAAAAAAAAAAAAAAAAAAAAGAAAAAAGAAAACAAAAAAGGGAAGATTTATTTGGGGTTAATGGAACTTTTTTTCACTGTCAAAAGAAAATAGAGTCTCAGTTTCTGGCAGGAAAAAATGAAATTGCATGTGACCCCTATTGACAAATGATCAAGGTATGCTTCATAATTTTGCATTATCTTTACTGATGTTATTTCTGATGGTATTTCAGATGCATTTCAGATGTCTTTTAACTTTGTACTTTAAGGATATAAAATTCTACTTTCCCCTCTACAGACATTTCCTCCTACTCCTTGCTTAATCTTAAGCGCTACCCTTATTTTTCTATCTACACCCACACTCAGGAATAATTTCCCGATCTGAAAGTGATTTTTTCAAATTTTCTTTTTTTTCCACTCAGCTGAAACTTTCAATAAAAAAAGGCAGCATACCTTGTGTCTTCAGTACTAAACAAGTTCCATTGTCTTGAATGACTTCTTTGGTGAAAAATGTGATGAAAAAGGTTTAGTTCTCTCCTTCACACATTTTCACAGTATTTTCACAGTTGCTCATTCCATAAATGCAAAGTAACATAAGTTCAGCTTACCTGCTCCATATGCTTAGACTTCTGCCTCTGAAATGCAGCAGAGAATATATTCATAGTCTCCAGAGTGCATCTGTGACCCTGCAAAGACTTGCTTGCACTTATTTTACTTTATGCTTCTCCAATGGTCCAATTAATTCTGGCAGAGTCTTTGCAGGATTGGGACCCATGAAACTGATTTCTTGGAGTGCTATTTTGAGGGTGATCTCATGACATCCAGCAATAACTTTGCCACTGAGAATAGGACTCATTTGAACTAGGTGCTGTACAAACTCAAGGTGACCTCTGCCTGATTCCCAGCATTTACATCTAATCAGAGATTAAATATAGCAAATGCGGAAAATAGAGAAGAGGAGGAGGGATGAAAGAGTGAAAGTCTTGCAAAGACCTAGTATTATGTAGTAGTCTGAATCATCAAGATATTTCGTAAAGACAGGTTTTTAAAGGGCAGTTAATCATGAACCCAGTTTACAGTTAATCACTTTTATTTTTCATGTGTTTATTTTGTTTATCCTTCTCACTTCCATATCAATAATCTCTAATTATCCATCACTATAGAGTCTTTACAGAAAGAAATGTGTCCAGAAGACACACTTTATGTACCGAAGACTTGATGAGTTCCTCTTACATTCCAGCACATAAATGACAAAAAGTCTCATTGAAAACTCTTCTGAATAGAGCTAGATAGAAAATATTTGCAAAAGCTAGTCTATGCATTCCAGATGAATTCAAAGACAGGCAGCAACCAGAAAAATACCACAGACCTTAAGTTCTTCCTATTCCTTCTACAAATTCTGACAGCTGCCAAAAGGCAAGAGAAAAAATAATGATAGAAACCAAAATGTAAATGTTTAATAATGAACATATTGGGTGTGCAGTACAACACCCAATTTCAAGAAGAAAATTAACGCAGTCTTTATTAAAATTTTTCGCTTACACTAATACATATATTCCTATATATTCCTATATTCCTATGTGACTACATCCTAAGAAGTTCATAAACTTTTTTCAGAGCTCTGAAAATTTTTTGCAGAGCCTAAACTTGCTTACTCCAAGTTTCAAAAGTGAAAGGAAGCCCCACAGCTAAACCAAACATAGAAAAAATTACTTGTTGGCTCTTGTTTTGAGTAGAAAATTGACTCAAACAAAATAAATTTACAGGACTCCTAACATGTAAGAAGTTCCCTGTAATGAGTTTTGGCTCAGTGCATGACACTTACTTTGCTAAACCCTCCCCATTATGACTGAACTAGTGTGTCATTTATTTGAAGTGGATAGAATCAAAAATTCTATCCATCAGAAAAAAAATCTAAACAAGACAAAATGCAGTAGATCCCACTTATTTTTACAGTAATGAATTGGTTCAATTAACTCAGAAATTGCCTTACAAATTTATAGTAACAGCTGGTTTGTGTTGTAGCTATACTAGCCTAAGAACATAAGAGAAAAAAAAAGTGTAGGGAGATTTAACAGGTTTTATTAAGCAGCCTGATGCAGAAACAAAAAGCTTTCTGGCACACGGTACTTCCATGATATCTGACAAAGAAGCAACAAACTCAAAGCTAACCACAAGTTAGAAATAACTGGTTATATTTTAATTTAATTATGCTAATCAATTAGATGACAAGAGAAAAAAAAGGAGTAATTAGCACTTTTGGAGTCGGCAGGTATGGAGGTGACAGGCTCAGTCATGGTGGAACAGCCAAGAGGAGCAGTTGTTTGCGTAGGAGGAACAGAGAGATCAAAGAGGACAGACTGAGGGCAATATGACAGTGGTTTATAAAACTGGTGTGTCTTCTGATTTTTTTTTTTTTTTTAAAGTAGTTAATTTAATTCCCATCTCTCAAAGGCATTTTATGGATCTTTGAAGATGTCTGACTTAGGTCAGAGGCAGTTTTTTGTTAAACTTAGTAGATATAACCATCCTCTATCAAGGTGCAGTAGTAATTCAGTGCCACCAATGTGGTTTCCCTGCACGCACTGGGTGAAATATATCACTCACTGAAATACCCACATGTTGTATTCAGAGTTCCTGAGCACTTTTTTCTGGGGAACAATTGTCATGATGGTTATAAAGGTAGGATGGCAGGTATTGCGGTTTTTGTTCTGGAGCAGTTTGGTTGCAAACATTTGTCAGCTCGTGGACAGGCTTCCATGATGAGTTTGAGATGTGTTGTAGGCTCAGGTGAACGGTGGGAGGGGAAGTGGGAAAATGTCTTTCAAAATATAATCTTCTTTCAGTCCAGGTCATACTGACCTGGACATATATTATGAGTTTTAATAAATTTTGTAGAAGTCATACCATTAATATGGCAGTTTGTCTTTGACTGTTTTATGCTGATTGTGGAACTTGGTAAATTGATTTTGAAATAGAAGTATTGCAGAATGGTGTTGACATAGTTATTACATTTGTGATAGAAACCAAGGCTTTCAGTTCAGATGCTGAGGATGTTATCTATAAGTCTTAACTCCAAATTTATTGTGGGTCAAATATATTCTAAAAATGCCTCAACAGGGGGTATAAAGGTTGGCATCCCAGAACTGGGGGAGAGCATTCATTGCCTCTGAAACGGTGCCCTTGTTTTACAGAAAGGATATGTAGAGGAAAGTGAATTACTGCATGGATGGGTTTGACAACAAGCTTCTGTGGAAAATGTGACTGTTTGTGTAGTTCTTTTGGCTGCTGGAGGAAAGGTGTCTTGCCATGACACTGTGGGATGCTGGTATATGGGCAGGTAACACGGTGGCAAAGCTGTAGTGTGTGGGAGGTAGTCCGTGCTATTTTTGAAAACTCTTGCCCTTTGGCTGACAATGAGGAAGGAGGATGTTTTTTACAAATCCTGGTAATTCTCTAGGAGAATTACCTTGGCCTGGATAATGACAGGTTTACCAAAATTCCTTTATTTTCTTTTTTTTTTTTCCCCCCAGAGATATATTGGGAATTGTACACTAACGTAAAACTTGTGAAAAACTCTGATTTTTTTTTTTTTTTTTGGTTATACATTTGAAACCGTAAAGTGTGAATTATTTGACATTCAAGGTTAAAGAATTCTAGAGTTCAAGGCAAATAGACCTGGTGTCCACATTTATGTAGTTGGAGGATCATTTCCTTTAACATTAATTTGATCACAAGGTACATCTTATTTCCTGTCATATGCAAATAATTACAGAAACATTATTAATACACAGCAAGGATCTATCCTCACTCTTAGCTCCAGCTTCTGCCTCCAATATTATTTCAATACAAAGTGTTTCAGAGCTGTCCTTCAATCATATTGTTCATTTCTTTGTGGAAGTATCAACCCATAGTTACTAAGAAGTTGATCTCCTGCCCCAAGAATACTGCCAGGCACCGTGATCTCCAGCCTTCAACATGTCCTTTCAACATGCATTTGATTCCATGCAAGTTTTCAGAAATAACAGTTGACATAAAAGCTCAAGTTTCATTGAAAATATCTCTTCAATAATTTGTACTGTGTATTTACACTGGAGAGCCCACTAGTTTTATGAACATTAGAATAATCAGTATACATGCAGTGTGGGGCAATAGGAATTCTCCTTTCCTCTTAGAAAAATAACTTAGTTTCTTTTGTTCCTATTAGCAGATGAAAGCCAAATAATAAAGCAGTGATTAAAGGTGTCTCCAGTCCTTATCACAGGTATTTTGAAGTGAGCTGCCAACCAGATTTACATTAAGTTACTTTAGGGCTAGGAAGGAAGTGTTTTATTTCATTGTAATAACTATCATTCCTGTAGCTGGTGCTTCAGCTTGTGAAGTTGCTCCCTTAGCTCTGTGCTCAGCTAATTTCCAAGATAGGGGTTATACAGTCTCTCTTCTGTCCACATGGCAAAGTCATTGTAAACTGATTTTTGAGTTGCCATGAGCAGGTTGCAAGAGACCAGCCAGCTACTCTCTGCTGGTGTCAAGGTGCCGCATTTGCATCTGGAGCAGTACACTGGCTCACAGGCTGCTCAGTCTTTCGGTGTTGTAATGGCAAACGCTCATGATTTTTGCTAGTGAGTTTCAACTCTGATCCCAACCTAATAAAAGGTTTTTTCGTAGTCTGTACTTAAGTAAAACATAGATTATTTCCACTTTCATTGGGTGAAACTGGTCATGAGTAGTTCTTTGTAATACAATAGAATATAAGAGACCTTCTTATCAGATTCCTTCTAGCTTTTGCAAAATTAGTTTTTGCAAAATGGACAGAAATAGATACAAAATGTCTTGTCCTTTGTATGTCTAGAACTGCCATTTAATCCAGGATTTAAATCAACCTGGAATAAATATATATATTTTTTTTTGAAAGAGTTAACAAAACCTTACTAAACCATTACATGAAGTTTAAAGGTGGCGAATCTATTTAACTTGTCCTTTTCTAACTAGTGACAGCAGTCAGAGTAGTATTTCATTCAGCTGAAACAATGATAGGCTAAAGTTGGGATGAGTAAGATTGGCTGATGAATCTCCTTTGCCATGCAAGATCACATTACTTAGGTTAATTATTAAGGCATGAGATACATCTGAACCCTCTACTAGGAATATAAGTAACTGATCTGAAGAACGGACAGGCATATAGAAAAGAGAGTATTGAAGTGTTCCCCAATTGAGCCTAATTCAGTGCCTTTCCCTTAGAGTACCTGGTACTATGCCTTTCTGCCACGTGGAAAAACAAAGTCTCAGTTAGGTAAGTGCCAAAAGCCTCTGTGATTTTGGAAGTTTCTTTGCAATTCCCACAGTTACAGATTGTTTTGTGCTTTGAAGCAAGAGGGTTGATATCACGCCAGGACCTAATGCAAATGTCCGAGATGAGGTTTCTTGCTCTCTGGACTGGAACTAGAACCAATTACAAGTTGCAAAAAGAAGTTATTCATAAACTGTTCAGTTCATATATTTTTAAACCATCTCTTGATCAAACTGTAAAAGCAACTTTACTGCATATATGAGAAATTTGCATTGCAAATACACATAAGTGTAAGGCTATGAGCCAGACCTCCTACCCTGCCCTATTCCTCCTCACCACACATTTGGCTTGTTCTTTAGATCTAATGAAATGTGCAAAATGAACATGATGGTTCTGCCCTTTGTTGATCTCCAGATTTTCATAAGCTTGCAAGGTCTCCAGGGCAGGAACAGTTGTAACCAGCCTCTAAGCTTTTTCTAAATATATATAATTAGGTTTGCAAAATTGTTTATGTTTTAAACTCAGATCAGAAATTGTGAGCTGATTTCCATTCAACAAAATATTATGCTTTGGCATAGATGAAAGCATAAAAAAGCATGAGATTAAAAGAAATTAGTGTATTATAAGCTACTAAAAATGGCTTAAAATGAAATTTTACCTCCAGTGAGACCAATAGCTGCTGTCTGTAAACCAGTGAGTTGGCTCAGCATGTGCATGCAGTTTATAAGTCTGCTTAAAGATATTTCATGGAAGCTCTTGGACAGCTTAAGCAGTGATTTCCAGGCAGCTCCTGACATTCATCTCTTCTCTACTC
This sequence comes from Fulmarus glacialis, assembly GCF_000690835.1. Taxonomy (NCBI): domain Eukaryota; kingdom Metazoa; phylum Chordata; class Aves; order Procellariiformes; family Procellariidae; genus Fulmarus; species Fulmarus glacialis. The sequence goes on from NW_009204656.1 coordinate 15,457, forward strand.
CTGGTTGTTCCTTGTCCTTTGGAGCTTGGCCACAGCCTTGCCTTCCTCTGTCTTCCTTGTTATTTTGATTATCTTAACCACCACCTTGTTGCCAGCACATTAGTGATAACCAGTAAAACTTGTTAGCGTGGGCTCTGCTCCACACCACTTCTCCCAGTAGTGGACACAGGGTTTGTCTCCATAGGTAGGTTCAGAGGAGCTTCAGAACCTCTGCTTGTTGTCCAACCAGGATGGCCACATGGCAGCCCTGGGAGCCGTACTGATGCGTTAGTGCCTCACCTGAGCTAATCAGCAAGGCAGAGTGACTGGATTAGGTGTTTCTCTATATATATGAGCTATGCTGCTTTTGGATCAGACCTGGTTATGCCCACACAGCTTATAGTGCCAAACAGAGGAACTCCAGGGTCTGTTTTTATCTATCCATGTAACATTTACTGTTTAGGGGAGCTATTCTACAAACATTTCTTCAGATCCTAAGGTTTACTTTTTAGAGTTGTTATATTAGTTCCCTTTGTGAAGGCTAGACTTTGGCAAAGGAAACATATTACTTTCTGATGAAGTGGCAGGCGGTTTCCCTCAAATCATAACTTTAGCTTAATTGCTTTTGAAAAATGACACAATGTGGTGTTGTATCTTGCAAGACATTAAATGATGTGGAAAATCCATTAGAGATCCCGCTGAGATGTGGATAACACCCGAGGACCGAACGAGCAGCGCTGTGTCTGCTAATTTCCAAACCTTAAGGCATGAGATTTAAAAGCGTTCACATGTACGGTATATCAGATAAAATTAAATTTTTATAAATAAATAAAGCAAGCTGATAGCTGTTGGCTAAAGCGTAATTCAAAACAAAACAAAAATGCTCTGCTGTTCCTTGTTCTGTTGTCTGCATTGGGGTCGTTTAAAGTTGGAGGTAATGAGGTTAGTGTCTGTGCTCAGGCAGTATAAAATAAGGCTGCAGGCGTGAAGGAGAAAAGCTTCAATATGTGAATTTCCACGTGTTTCTTCCCTTCTGGTAGAAGACGGTTTCTGGCAAGCACTAAGCTCCAGATCTGAGGGAAATGTCAGCTGTTAAACTAGAAAGCTTTTAACTTGCAGAAACGGGTATGGATGAAAGACTTAAAAGGACAGTAAAGCATGAGAAAATAACTTTTCAGTGACATGCCAGACTTCATCAGAGGATTCCCAGAGGACCTGGAGGCAAAGGGCGCCTTTCAGAACCGAGGCAAAACTAAGCAGCACCTCATTATACTGCTGTGACCATTTCTTTTTGGTATGGCTCTTGTGATCTCGCAAACTTTGTACAGCACTGGCTGAAAAAGGAGGTCTATACCTGCAGAAGTAAAGCTCCTGCAGATGTGTAAGTGCACTTGTAAGTGCTGGCTGGTTGGGGACCGAGCTGCTAGTAACCACTGGGGTTCCTTCTGCACTTCTCTTTTCTCCATGTTCGTTTGGAGGGGGGATGAACAAGTGCCTTTGCCAGGATGAAGATTGGTTAGCCTAAATTTCTTCTGTTTAAGGTGTTCTTTGCTTTTTTTTTTTAATTTTTCTTTTCTTTTTTTCCTCCCCACTTTACCTCCTGCTTTCCATGGCACATATTTCGCAAAGCATGCACCAAGACACCCCTCAAATTGTGCCTTGGGAATCCATGCTAGCTAGGAGGGCAAAAGAAAAAGATTTGGGGGGAGAGGGAAGGGAAATAATGCTATGGAGGAAAATTTCAGAGGGTATAATAGACTCAAAAAATAAATGAAGAAAGGAGTAAATTGGAATTAAGATACTGAAAAAGTGTCAAATTAATTTTTACAAAGAAAGGGATAAGATGATGCAAAACAAACATAATGTTAAATTTAGCAACAATTTTGCCCTGTCTGTTTCCTCAGTCCTTGTTAATTGTGTGCCTGATTTGGCAAGTACAGACATAACGTGACGATGTTAGGAGAAAAGCCGCTATTAAGATATCAACCACCAGTTTGGAGCTGTCTCTGGCTTTTTTTTCACATCATTAGTCCTCTCAGTAAGGCTGAGCATAGCCACTGCAGGTTACAGACTCAAAAAAAAAGTGAGGGTCGCCCAGGAAGCAGTTGCATTAGAGAAGGGAAACACTGATAAAAAGTGTCACACTGTACAGGGACAATGAACTTCTGAGTAGGTCTCAGCTTGCATTGAAGCAGTAGAAATTTGTCTGATCATCTCAGCCTTGAGCACCGCATATTAATTTCCTCATTTAGTTTTCCTGCTTGCAGTAGTGCCGAACACAAAGGAGGCTGCAGTCCTGCATCAAACACACCCAGTACATACGCAGCTGTTTAAAACGTCCCTGTTCCAGCTATAATTCTTAATGGTGAATACACTTGCAGGATCCAATTTAGCAAGGAAGTAAAGAGAGACCACTGTCTCTCTTTCCAGTATGCATGTTAGTTTGTCTGTAATCATTTTTACTCAAATAGTTATTAACTCCCAAATGAGAGGTCCCCTTAGGCAGCAAAATACTGTGTTGTATCCACCCTTTTATCTTTGTCATTGGTGATATAGAAAAACTCCAGATACGTTAAAAATTTTTAATTTTTCACCATCTCAAATTTTGGGCAGCACATTTAGACACATCATAGAGTTTGTCTTGCTTCTGGCAGGACAACGCACTCAGGGGAAATTTATGGGAAATATACTTTGGAAGAATCGGGATCTATTGTTCCAGGCTCAGGGCCCCAAAACTGTAAATATAATTTAGGGTGTTCACTTCTGAGGTGAATGGTGAGTCGAGGTGACAGCTCAGGCTTCCTGCCTCCAAACCCAAAGGTGACTTTCTTCAAATTAATCTGTTGTCTTTGTGTCCCACCTTATGTTTTTTAGTTCTTGTGCAGTCACTTTTAAAAAAAACTGTTCAGAAAATAATTTCTACTCAGTATAAAATAGTTCTAGTTCAAAAATAAAGATTAAAAAAAAAATAAAGATTAAAAAACAAATACTGATTTCGCATGCCAGAGAATGCAGTTACTGCAACTGATAAGAAAGAAAGAAAAAGCAAAGATATAATTGTAGTGTTTTCAGTTTGTATTCTTTCTCCTAGGCATGAGCTCGGTGCTGGGTCATGAGCTCAGTGTATGACCTTCATCCCCATTAAAATTTAATAAAACCCAGGATGCTCAGTTATTTCTAAAAATCCTAGCTGCTTTTTTTTTTTTTTTTTCCCCGTGGATCTTGTGAAGTTGTTACCTCCTGGCAACCTCATGCTTGGCTGCTGTGATCAGCACCGCTATATTGCCGGATTATTCTAATCACAGTGGCAAGCAGAGCCCACAGGAAGATGTGGGGCACAGGGATGAGGAACAGGATCAGGACTCCAGAGAGAAAGGGCCAAAGCAATTTAAAAGGTCTTCTTGTCCCCGGTATCCTTTTTGAATAATGGAAAAAAGCAAAGCCCGCCAGCTTTGACAGGCTGCCTGCTGGGGAGGCAGGAGCCGAGTGAGGCAGATATGGAGGGAGACCACGTAAAAGCATCAGGTACAACCAGGAACATGCTGTGGAAAGTAACAATGAGTAACGGTATGACAGGCTGAGAGATGCTTTTTCACCAGTGAATTTTTAATGGGGCTGCTAACTGGTAAATGAAGATGTTAACTGGTTTTCCAAGAGCCAGCTTGGAAGCCGTGCAGCAGCAAATGTGGCATCTTGGGTGCTTCACATGGTCTCCCACCAGAAGCCATGTGCATAACTGTCCCTCCTTGGTGTCGTGAGGGTGGTATAACCCAAATTCTCCAGTGAGTGGACACTTTGTCTTCTCAGATTTGATTAGGGCAGTTTGGCTTCTTCATCCCTGGGTTTTATGGCAGGGTGGATGATGCCTGACATCAGCTTTCTGGGTTGTCAGGGCAGTCTGAGTTTGAGCTGTGTTTTAATCCTGGTTCCATCTTACCTTTAACTCCATCAAAATCACTGCCTAGATGAGAACAGCCAACTTTTAAGACAAAGACCCAGACTTTAAGAAAGGTAAAGAATCCAGTGATATTTCCTGTTTGGAGAGGAGGAGCTGTCACATGGATCATGATCAATTAGCCATGAAGAGAAACATTTCAAGCCCTTAAATAACAGCAATGTTCTGAATTGGGGAGTAGAATAGATCAACACTGCTCTGTATTTAATGACAGTGAATTTATTCTGCACAGCTTTCTGCAGAGATTATAAAACAGGTGTTCAGCCATAAGTATAAGAAACAAGCATTTTCTGAGATGAACAAAACAAGCACAATTCTTGCAGGGATAGTTAAAAACAATATAAAGTCCATCCAACATGTACATTATTTCTGCAACTCCTCTCTTTTTGGCATGTTAATGGCTGTGGTGACTGTCAAGGAGACTGGCAGAAGGCAGCAACCACATCATGCTTCTGTCTTGGTGTCATGGCTAATAAAGCAGTTTGGCTCTGGGAAATCCAGTCTGAGTGAAAAACCTATGGCTGCATCAGCCTTCTTTTCCTCACATTTCAATTTCTAAAGATTTATAACATATCTCTATAGTATTTACAGTTCAAGCTTCTTTAAAGCTCTTTTTTCCTTAAGGTAGAAGATATTTTTGCTTGTTTGCATATAGGGGCTTTCTGCTATAGCTGCTTGGCAGTCACCTGTTTCTAATCCTTCTTGATTTACACAGTGCTTTTGGCAATTTCCCGGCTTTACTCTAACGTACTGTAAAGAATACACTTAGCATGGGCTCTAGCTGTCACTTTCTGAGAGGTAGGTCAGTGATTACCGCTGCCTCCCAGCCACAACAAAACCAAAACACTCTGCGAAATGCTAAGTGATGCTGTGTTCTCCAAGTAAAGCCTTAGTTTCTTGTATACTGTGGAAAAGCATCAACTAAGAGCACTGGAAAACAAACCTATTTTTGCATGCCTACTCTTTAATGGAGCCTAACAATGCCATTCAAATCTTTTTATTTCTCTATCTTCTGTTAAAGCTTTTCTTCTTCATCAGCAGATGTGTTGTATTACCAAACATACACAAGTAGGCTTAGAAAAAAGGGACAAGAGACATAAAAGAAGATGTGGTACCATGTTCACGTTGAAGAATTTCTGCCTTTGTTATCAAACATACTCAAGAGCTATGTACTTTCAGTAAGATTAGACTGTATTTTGAGCAAAAGGTGTGAGAGAATGTACGGGATTATAATGTTTCCCTGAAAGTGTATGCATTTCTTCCAAAACAGGCACAGTGGAAAGAACCTAGCTGAACTTGTGTTATACAAATCCACCCAATACAAATCCACCCAATACAGAGAGTTAATTAGAAAGAGTCAATACATCACAGGTACTCCACAGTAAGTCAGAAAGCACGTATGGTATTGAACAGATCAAATTAACCCTGGGTTTGATGCCAGGGAAGTCACTGCATTCAATTTTTGAAGAGTGTTTTCACCACCATTCCTTCCATACCTGGATACTCTTGGGATTTTCTAACTCTTTGAATGAACCCCAAGCTTTATTTGGAGACTGCCTAGTCAGCCCCATCACCTTTCCCTAGCACAATAAAGAACTGCAACTTTTTTGGATCTCGCAAATCTAAGAGATGCTTCCAGAAAGCATGTGAAGTGTGAATATTTCCCAAAAACATTCTGCTCTCTTTATAAAAATTGTATCATTCTTAAAAACTATGTAAGCTTCAGATGTATTTGAAGCTAAAATCTGTGCAGGTGACACATCCAGTGCTCAAAGTGAGCCAGTATATGCTGACACATGAGGACAGCCCTTGAGAGAAGCTTTCCAGCAATTTTCCAGAGGGGAAACGGAGTAGGAAAGGGTGCGGGAGGATGCCAAAGTTTCCATATTGCTCCTTCTGAAAGCTCGTACCCCCACTCCCAAGTTCCCATTTCAACACTACAAGCACATATTTGGAGAGGCTTCGTAGGTCTTGTAATTCAGTATCACAGCCAAAATCACTCAGGATTGTGTTCAGCCAAAGATACATTTCAGACATTCAAAGCCCACTTGTGTGCAAGCCAACATTAACAGGTTTTGCACTCTGAAGCAAAATCAGCTTATAGGTATGGAAAGAGGCTAAAGCGATGTGTGCTCCTTTGTACCCGTGTAAGCGGATGAGCACTAGATGGTTCTCACAGGCTGAATTTTCAGCTGTCACAAGCCCTTGAATCTTCTTTCTAGGACACTGCTGCTAAGTACAAATCCCAGTATGAACCAGAGCACAAAGCCTCAAAACAGTGTACCACACCGGGGTCTGCTGTTTTTGCTGTAATGACCTCAAATAAGCTTTGCCTCTTGCTATTACACAAGCAGCTAGCTTGTTACAAGATCTGCAAAGGCAAGGCGTGAGGGTGCGTGATCCTAATGCCGTGTGAGTGTTAGAGGAGGTAGTACCTTACCAAGGATTCCCAATTAGAGTAATAATGACATTAAAGAAGTCATTGGCTGTGAGCCGTGCAGAACAGCATCATCATCAGAAGGTACAGGGGAAAAAACGAGTAATAGACCCTGCCATGTGTCGTAAAAAAGGGGACTGCACATTGACGTTAGGTTACCCAAGGCACATATCCATGGCTGTCGTGTGCCCTTGAGTCTTTCTTCTAGGACATATACATATATATGAGGTTATGAGATGCAAAAAAATTTTAACAATATTTGTAATTTAGATGTGGTGCTGCCATGACATGTTTGTATCTCCGTAAGGCTGAACTTTCCCATTTTCCTGCATAAATACACACACACAGTCTCCATGTTTTAAAATCTCTGTTTCCTATGCTAACCAGTCCTGGCTGCGGTCAGGGAAGGTGGAGGCACACTCTGGGTGACACAGATGGGGACTGACAGTGCTTGGGCAAGATAGCAGAGGAGAACAGGCCAGTAACAATTCACAGAGGAGCAAATGATTTTTTAATTTTTAAATGCAAGATTTTTTCTGACGATCAAAATAGACTATTTTTGTCTTCATGTTGAATTCTTTCACAGTATGTTATTGGGAATTCAGGACATAAATGAAGCAAACTTTACAGGGAGAAGTAATCTTTTTATCCAGTGACACGCTTTGAAGAAGCGGGTACTCTTTTAGGCCGAGGCCCACGCTTTCCCCAGGAAAATTCAAAATCTAATGAAGTTTGAGGGGATTTGCTGAAAGTTTAAATCATGTTCTTGAATGAATGAGATGGTTTGAAACAAACAGTGGCCAGTTCTTGTGGAGCAAATAGGGATGTTAGTGAGGGAAGGAATGATACAACCGTCAGCATCTAAGGGACAGAAAGGGAGAGAAAGGCACTTACTGCCTGGGAAGCCGCGAGGTATTTTCTCAGTATGGTTATTACGGCCACATAAACAAGGTCTTCACTGAATCGAATCTCCTGTTCAGTAGAGTTAATTAAATTCTTGGTTTCATCTTTCTGAGACTCTACCTGTTCAATTTAAAAGCAACTCTTTTGCTTCCCATCCTACCCTGTGTGTTTCTTTGTCTTTTACCTTCACCATTATCATTTGATGCTTGCTCTATGTCCTTAGCTCTATTAAAGTTTGCTTTCCATCATTTCTGTTCCTGAAGGGAAACACAGGACTAGCATCACAAACTGCAAACAGTTTCTGATTTTAGATTCCTGTCCCCCCCCTTCCCTGACTGCGGAAACCTGCTGCGGTCTCTGGGTATCTGCTTGGGCAGGCAGTCTGCACAGGCTGTGGGCAACAAAACACCTGCAAGGGCCAACTCCTCCTCTTCCCTCCTGCAGGAATCTGTGCTCTCATCCTCCCATCCACTGCTCTCTCACTTTCTATAAGCCCTTCATACTGAGGACACCATCTGTTTGAGTCTCCAGAACTCATCTTGGCTCCTCTGATGTTAAGACTCCTCTATAGCTAACAAGGAGATTTCTGACTCTACTTCAGATTGGATGCACTTTCATATGGGTTTTCATCATGTTGCTGGAAGATTATTATTTCAGTTTTTAAGTCTCTGAAAAGCATTCTTGTAGCGCCAATCATAATAAAAGAAAACAGTGAAAATGGACTCCGTTGTCTTGTCCCCCAAAGACCTGCACCCATTTTTCAGAGTCAGATTTGCTGTCTCCTCTGGAAATCTTCTCATGTTGGCAATCAGTGAACTCAATCCCTCTCCTTGACAAGAATCTACTCTTTCTAGAGGTAACTGAGCTATGTCTCAGTTCCTTTTATTTGCAAATCTTTCAAGAGGCCTTTTAGAAAGTCTTTTCTTACTCTAATTACATTCAGGATTTTCCCCTTTCCTGAGAAACAGCCTTCAGGATTTTAACCTGTTATCTGACCACTGCCCTGTCCCCAGTCGCGTATGTGACTTTCCCAGTTTCTGAGCTGAAGAATTTCAAATGCTAGTATTTTTGATGGGCAGAATGGCAGTGTTTGAGTGACAATCAATTAATAAAATGAATTTAAAATGTGCTGATTCATCTGAAGCAATAGGAAGTTAGAGATAAGCGAAAGATTAATCAGACTAATAAAACAAATACTTCTCTCCTATTCCTCTAATTTAAAGAAAAATTTATATTCTTCAGAACTTCAGCTCCAAGATCCCATACTGCCGAACAGGGATGAATGTCACAAATAAGAAGATGGAAATTATTCCAACAATGTTTCACATCAAATAGTAATAGGGGGTCCTGAAGGTGGCTGTTAGACAAAGATACATAATAGACAAAGGTGACAAAGTTTTCATCTTTTTTATATTAAGAACTCGAAAGTGAGAAGATAGGGCCAGAAGAGCTTACTAGCAGAGACATCCATGCTATGAGACTGAGCAACAAAGCGAGAGCTGTGAGAAGCCACACAATACAGCTGATGGGTCCTCTCTGCCGTGCTAAGGATTGTGTCACTGTTGTATCTAGGTTCTGTGTATAGATGACTGGTATGAATCTAAAACTGGCTGAAATGCTTATATTTGAAAAAATGATGAAATGTGTCCTTCATAAAATAGAGGGAGAGTGTTCTCTTAAGACTGTTTATTATTATTGTTTCCATGCTCAGGACCTTCTCCACTGCCTAATTTTTATTGTAGCGGTAGTGCTGCTGTCACTGTTATGATCAAGGGATATAAACAAGACAAGAAGAGGTCATATCTTTTATTAGACCAACTGATATAGTTGGAAAAATACACCAGCGTTCAGGTGCATGAGTTCTTCAGGCCTGAAATAGAGAAAGCCATTCTCAAAGGTAAATACCAATTGCTTGCATCACCTGAAAGAAAAGATAGTTATTACTTGTGTGTGGCAGAGATGTTGGCAGGAAGAGAAATGATGAAGTAGTCCCTTACCACCTACACGTCACCTCGTGCTTTGGCTCTGGTTGAGAGTGAGCCGACAGACACCACCAAGAAAAGTCAGATATAACCCAACCTTGCTGCCACAAGCTAAATGGATGCAACTAGCTCTAATCACTGTCTTTTAAACCTGGCTCAAGTACAGCCAGTAACAACAATATAGACATAGCCAGCAAGATTCGCAGTAGGGAAGGAAATGAATTTAGGCAACCTTAATGCCAAAGCACTGCAGTGATGTTTTTCTTCTTCTTGTTATTACTACAAACACTTTGAACAGCCGAATAAATGACAAAGCAGTCAGATGTAGATGTAATCTAAACTTCTAAAACAGGGCCATAACAGGCATGTGTTTCTATCTATCTTTATCAGAGCTCTTTAGTATATAGCATGTACATAACTGATTTTTCCCATATGTTATCCATGCTTATTAGCATGATACAGATTAAGACATCAATATATCCAGGTTATATATAACTGAGAGAGTCTGGTGTCATGACATGGATTTTAAGTGATTTCAAAGTAGTTAGTTAAGAAGAAAAATAGTAATTCCAATAGAAAAGTAAATGACTACCAAATACGCTTACAGCTGAGAAAAATGGAAACCTGAGTCATTAGAGAAACACTATATTCATTGTTTTTACGTGAATTCTCTTGAAGTTTTTTGTCTTGGAGGAATATTTTTCCTAAAGAAAACTGATTTTATGTCTCACTAATATTTCAATCTTATTCTTATCAGTCAAAGTGAGTTTTTTTTTCTTTGGTAAAGATGACTCTGGGTTTTAAGTGGGCCAATATATAATTAAATAAGCCTGAATTTCACAGAAGTGGGGAGCATGGTGTGCCTACTTTATACTATACTAAATATCAGGGGAGGAATAGCATGAAATTTTGGTTTTCCTAAGAACTTTTTATGAAACCTCTCTCCAATCTTGTCCCAGCTTCACACCACCTGTAGGCATAGCTTCAACGATGTACATCAATGACTTATTGAGCTCAGTTTTAGCTGGAAATGGTGAGGAAGGAGCAAGATGATCTTCAGCTAACAACGTGAAGAGAATGCAAAGACAAATAGATTTCTGACTGCCATTTCAATCTACTCCAAATGCTACTTAAAATGTATGTTGCCCCAGTCATCTTTACTGCAGTGCAATTAGAAGTGAGTTGATACAGAGGAACTGAGCAGGGTTGCTTGGCAAAGTGTTTTGGAGGAGGATAGATTTGCTAGTGTATGGTTACTGACAATTAACTTTAATTTTGTTTTAAAGTATGTATAACCAGAGCTACTCCATTGATGTCACTGGAGTTACTCCAACTTTACAGTGTAATGCTATATCTCAAAACAGAAATATGGTATAAACCTCTGCTGCAACTAGCATGTTACAAGATCAGTCCCACGAGGACTGGGTTTTACTATGGTTTAAAAAATTTAAATAAAAGAATTTTAATATCCAAAGTACAAGACCCTACTGGTGGGAATCAATAAGAAGAAAGTTAATTGCCATGGTACGTAGTTCACACTGACACTGAGGATTTCATTAGTGTTGTGTGTGTACGTGGGAGCAGGGGATAGGGTCCTGCAGATGTGCCTACATTAGCCACTGAGAACTCTAGAGGAGTCCTTTTTGGTGCAAATTTGTTGTGCATCTGTACTTGGAGTCTGGCAGTACACATCTGAGAATTGATGTGCTGGACGTGGTTTCCCTCCTGGTGGAGCCAGGGCTGAAGCTGGGTTGGAAAAAGCCACCTCCAAGTCTAACTTGCTACATGGTGCATGGTGGTTCAGCAAAAGCTCCGCACCCAGGAGACGCAACTGGTACAAACTTCACTGCTGCTTCAAATGCAATATGAGCATATTGTCTTTGAACCACAACAGGCAGGACCAAACCAAACCCTGCTCCTTCCACCTTTGAGCCACACAAGTAGATAAGGTAATTGACCCCATGCATAAATTCTGGTAACAGTAGAGATTAGCAAATACAGGCAAAATTTAACAAGCTCAGTTTTTTCTCTGCTGCCAGACTGAAGTTAATATATTCAGTGTTTTTAGTATCCTGATTTATTCCACTGTCAATAGAAGGTGTATCTTGCCTGAATTAGTATTTGTAATATCTCCAAAAATGGGATTCTACTTTTTCTTTTCACTATTTTTTTTTTCCAGTTACTTAAGGAAAGATTGTAAAAAGCATCTTGTACCCCATAATTCATAAGAATTCTCAAATACTGGTCCTAAGACAGCATTAGTCTTAATAGATTTTCTACAAAAATGGAGAGATTCCACCAAATCCTACAGTTTAACCTACATATTTGACATCTCTCTTTTGGGCTGCATTAATCTCCATTTAGTTTTTGCCTTTTTGTGCCATTTATATCTAACTACATTTTTATAATATAAACTGGAATTAAATCATGTGATTATCACTTTAAATCAAATATAGTTTGTTTTCAGTATCAGTCAGGGATATCTCCAACAACACATTTAAACTGCAGACGGAATTCAGCTATTCATATCACGTTTGCTTCCACAAGCGAATCTTGCCAAGCTGAAGAACTTTGAGTTAAGCCATATGGTTTTGATAAAACATGGTGACTTGAAATTTATTTTCGCTTTGCAAAACAAAAGTCAGTGCCAAAATTCTGTATGTGCAAAATTCAGCATCAGGAAAAAAGTCTAGTATAGGACTGCTGGTGTCACACTGATCAGGTTCAGCATTTCTATGGCTCAAGATGATTCTTTGCAAAGTGCTAGTAGCAAAAAGAGAGAAACCGACAGCATGAAAGTTCCAAACAAAAATTACTCTATTTTCTAACATTGCTAGTGAATGTACGTAACCATTTTTGAGAATCTAATTATGAGACATGCTGAAGGGTTCCCAAAAAGCAGGTTTAAAACTTTTTGAAATGAACTGCCACTTTCTGAGTGCCCCAAATTATGCGTTACTTTTGATGTACCTTAACTCAAAGAGCTGGACTGATCTAAAGACTGAAATGATCCTTCAATGAGCTACAAAGAACGCAGCAAAAGACATGAAATGCTGCTTACAGCAGGCATTTGTAATGAGTATGAAAGGGAGCTATTTCTGTGTGTGACACACTTCAAGGCATGTATCATAACGGACAGTTTGGGGTCCTACATTGTTCTCTCTATTTTGGTGCTGAAATTGGATTTAGAGCTTTCAGTTTCAATTTTGTGGACTATGAGCCTCTCTAAGACTTCATATTTGAAATTTACTGCCCTTTAATGTTCTGGCTGATTTGAATATACAGTTTAAAGTACTTAAGTCTACAAGAGAAATAAAAATATTTGGGTTTGGCTGTTTAGATTTAAGGCTGCTTTTTCCAGACTCCTTTCTGCTGTATAATCAGAAACTGAAATCACTCTTGAAAAGACCCAGTATGACTTTAAAACATTGGTAACCTGTTCTTATTCTACAAGGCAAGATGAAATCCTGCAATCCATCCTTATTGCTTCGGCCTCTTCCAAGGGTTGGCAATTTTTGCTTTGTTTATAGTCATTCTACTTGCTCAGCACTTAAAAAGCATATTCCCTTTCTACGTAGCTAACAAAAAAAGTGTTACATTTTTATTTTCTTAAATAAAATAAATAAATACCCTGCTCATGTTGAAGCTTATAATAAAAATCTTGCTTCTGGAAGTAGTACTGGATATAATGTCTTGTGTTTTATAGTGCATTACCCCCCTGTGAGGAGTTGAGCCTATGCCTAAGCTTGTCTCTGTTGGGGATAAGAAAAGTGGGTCAGAAGAAGTGTATACTGATCCAAATCAGACCTTCTTGTGAGTTTGGTCTGTAAAACAGATAGTCTAATCTATGTATACTAATGTAAATTAAATTTTAAAAGCACCTTTTGCAATCTTATGGAGAAAATACCATCAATACGTCTCCTCTGGGGTTACAGCTCCTGTAAACTGAGCTCCCAACATTGCAGGAAATTTTTATATTCAATACCTTTTTATCAGCTCCCTACCTGCAAAATTAATATACTTCACCTCAGAGTGGTACGGTAAGGGTTTAGTTATCTAGTGCTCGTAAGGCAGTCAGGCACTATAAAGATGAATACTATAGAAAATGTTACAGGAACTTTAATAATTCTCAATGCAAACAGTATTTTAATCATATGTAATAGACCAAGCACAAGGCCACCCTCTGGGCTATGAGAACAAACCGTGATGCCAGAAAGCTGCCTGCCCACGGGGTACCATCCCTCCCCTCGCCTTCGAAGGGAACAAGTCCTACGGCCACAGAAGGGAAGAATGAAATGAAGCAGATACATAAAGAGCAAATTAAGGTTTCTCAGGCAATTCCTAGTTTTCCAGTGCACTTTTATTCCAGGGGGGTGTGTGTGCGTGTGTGTGGTGGGGAGCTGCGTTGATGTTTCGGTGCATCAGTAGCTTTCATTCCTGTAGCATAGTAATACTAATGTTTTTGTTGCTGAGCCATCGGTTATGTTCAGACACTTTCAATGCACGAGTGCATCTTTCTGAAGGATTTGTTTTTTGCCGGGTGTTTTAAGTCTATTTTGAAGGTTTAAGTTAATAAGAGTTGAAATCAACTCTAAAATGATCAATGGCAACAAATGCCAGCAGGGAAACTGCTGAAAATAAAGGTAAAATGGTCTGTGCTCTCTTCCAACGCCATCCTTGCCAAGCTCATAATTATTAAGAGGTGAATTTAGCCCCAGGTCTAGTACTAGGCTGGCACACGAACAACTTAGTTAACACTAAGAGCTACAGCTGCAAAATAATGTAGGTATTGCACTTTTGGGGATGTACCTGTCCATGAAGAGATGAACTTTTGGAAGGTATTCAATGGTAACATGCCCTAGGCCACTGCACAGCTGCTCCTGGGCCTGCCCGATATGAACTGGAGTCTGCGAAGACCAAGGCAGCTCCCTCCTTGTTCATGCCTTGGTCCCCGGAGATCGTGTTGGTCCTCCCTTGCCCAAATGCCTGGTAGCTAAGGCTAAATGCACATTTACCTTAAATCATTACTTTTGGCAGCTGAAAACAAAGTCTTGTGATGGGAAAGTGCCGGACAACTGACTATGGATGGGCTGTCAGCCTAACCTACTGCATTTGACCTGTGCTCCTGACCTCTGGGGGAGCATTGCTTTTCATTTTGCTTCCAGCTAATTTTATGTATCTACTTTCTTGTAATAATATGAACCACCCTAATACTGGTATTTTTTCCATAATGAAACTAATCTTTGTGTGTGCAAAACCGTACTGACACAAGTGGGATTTCACCTGACAAACCAGCATACCTGTAGGAGGGCCAGAACACAACGTATATTGGGATTTGGGATTGGGATCAGGTAAAGTTTACACGAGTGTTTGGCCATCTAAATTTTTCTTCAGGTTTTTCACTTTCAGTGTTGAAGAGTGTAACTATGAACTATTTATCTCTTTCACAGCAATGTAAACCTACTTGACATATATTTGGTAGCTTCAACTTTTAGACTTCAAAGCATCCTATACTTCAAACCAGTGTTTCTGACTTTGTCACAAAATAGGAGGTAAAATTTGTTTTCAACACCTATGAAGAATGTTTTCTGTTAGTGCTTTTTAGGAGATGAAATTCAATTATAGTATAGTCGTTATTTTTATTATTCACTCTTACCCCTAAATTTGAGTTTAGCTTTTTGCAGTTTAATGGTTTTCAGATTTTTTAAAAATACCTACTTTTGATATACATTTTCTTACTTTTGAACTGACTATACTGACTTCTAAGAGTTCATTTTAAACACAGGACATTACCAGTGTATATCATCTCCCACTGTTGGTCAAAATGACATAGTGCTGTGATACATAGTGCACACAAATTGCATGCAGGCATAGTACCCCGCCTGACTGTAACCGGTGTGCTTCTTTGGACCTGCATAATGCAAAATTACAAATACAAAGCTAGGATTTCTATTTGTAGGGCAGCCTGAACTGGAATTGGAGGGCTCACCTCAATGTAATTTTGCATCCTTCCTCTCCTGAAGAGTTGAGAGGTTACTTTTTCCTTCACTGTCTCAACAATCTGTTACCAAAAAAGAAGCTGAACTGCAATTTGATGCCACCTTGTTAGGAGGCTTCTGCTCCTAATAATCGTTGGCTTCCTCCCAGTGTGTTTGTTTTACAGTATTAGCTATGTATAGATCACACTCTAGAGAGCATAGGGTAAAGGAAGGTGCTTTATGTGACAAGCCTTAGAGGAGACTGGAATGGTCGAAAAGGATGTAAACTTTGAACTACAGTTTTCTACTGCTTCATAGAAAGGAGTTGTCTCTCTATAAGTTACTTTACTAGCTGCAGAACGGTGTTCTCGGATAACTAAAAACAACTGGAGACTTTAAAGTGGCCTGCAATTCAAAACAAGCGACAGCAAAGACGCTGATATGTCACCCAAAGCTAAGCTGGGAAGGTCAACCACTGTTAACACATTTCTGGAGATAGACTTCTTCCTCTTTTCCCAGCTGGTTGAGCTCAGAGGAGACAATTGCTCCTCCGAGGGCCTGTCTGACACTTGTATTAGTAGGGACAGAGGGAAGCAGATGCAACAGGGGTCTTTTGCTCATCCTTGCTATTCTGGAGGCTTCTGTTAGCTGAGCAGAAGGGGTGCTCTTTGCACAAGCCATTAGGTGAATGCCAGCGCTCAGGTCCGAGTGCCTTGAAATAGGATTTCCGCAGAGGAGGCTGCTGACTGTTGCTTTTCGGCATGAATCGGTTCTGGTTTTACTGACCTTGGGCACGTTGTTCTGAAACTCTCATTGCTGCTGCCAGCACGTTAATAAAGCGACTACCACGCCATATGCTGTTTAGCATGGTTTCTGCATGGTCACAAGCACCGTGCAGTGTCTTAGCTTCAGGATCCAATTTTGTCAAAGCCATGAGGAAATGAAGCTTTGGCGACATTGCACTGGTGAATGAGTCTATGCATCCATCTGCCTCTGGGACCTGTCAATAGCTTTTTAATTTGCTGGTCAATATTAACTGTAGAAGACAAGAGGTATGAAGTTTCTACAAGTTTTGTAAAAATTAACCTCTGGGTAGAGGAAAGTATACAAAGCTTATGCTGAGGAGAAGACTGCTGAATGTTTTCATCCCTTATTAAACAGGGAGCCACCTAACTTTATCTTCCACACCCAACTCCATTTAAATTAGCCTTCACTGAGATTGCTGCTTACAGAGTTCCTAAGCAAAATTAATATTTCTAAATCAATCCTAATAAATTGTTGACTTTGCAGATGGTACTGAAAGATTAGGAATGCTGGGCTTGTCCTATATTTTTGCACATCTTTCAAGTATACGTGTATTTACCTAATGCCAAAGCAACGGCATGGAGCTGTGTTTATCAGTGTCTGTGGCGTGCAGCAGCTTTTGGTGTTGTGCAGAGCATGCTCCTTGGTGCGAATTGGTGGGCACCCACATGCCAACGGAAGCAGACTGCTTTCACGCTGCCTGGTGATTCAGCTGCACAGTTTGTTTCATCCTTTATGCTTCTCCTGTCAATGCAAAGCCTTCGCATAACTGAGGGCTTCTAATCCCTTTATTTGAGATTCAGCCTCAGTATGAAGATAAACACTCCAAGCTATTAAGAACTAACTGTGATAAAAAACTAAATACCGTGAAACAAGAAGACATTATCAAATGAATTGATTTTATTTTCTTAAAGGAATTGCTCTCTGCATAATCCTTATACGTGGTATTCTTCATGTCACATGGCAATAGAAGAAATCAGTATTCATTCAGGTCACTCCAAATGCAGTTCTCCTCTCTATGTAATGATTATAATTTAATTCTACCCTGTACAGTTTTGCATCTGCTCTTGGTACAGGGTGACCAGTCTAGCCTAGCCAAATTAATCTGGCAGAGGATAAGCCTGAAGGAATTATTTGTTTTCCTCAAAGAAAGATAATGAAAACAACTTCAAGAAATACTTGTTTCCTGCCACTTCTCTGCCAGAGAAGAGATATTAGAAATGTTTGCCTGTTGTAAAACAAGTTCCTCCCTCTGTGAGGAGGAGAATTAATGAAGCCTGGTGTCCTAAACACTTAGGTGCTAAATCCTTTTCACCACTGTAAAACCTTTCTTCACTACAAAAATGCCCAACCCTTAACCTGATGGCCCAATGCTTTCCACACTTCCACATCCCCTCTCTGTGTCCTAAACCTGCCCTCACTACTCCCAGCTCCAAGCCATCCTCAGCTTTACTCTCTGTTCCCTATTGTCGTGTTATGAACTTGCCAGTTTGCAGTTTTCCACTGCCTGGCTAGTACTCACCTGCCTGGTGGCCAGCTCTTTCCATCCCTTCAGCTGTGGGGTGGTCACACAGGGCAGGCAAGGGATGAAGTCCTCCTGCCTTCCCTTGCACAAGACTTGCAGGTATTTTAATAGTTTGGAGGATCCCACCACCACACACAAAGAAAATGAGAATCCTTTCCACAATTCAGGAAGGCTACAAACGTTGGGGTGTGCTTGTTAAAGGAGTGGGTGCCCCAAGACTTTAGGAGCCGAGAAGGGAGACGGAAGTCACTGTGTTTCCATATTTGCTGACTTAACGCCAGCGCTGGCTGCAGGGCTGCCATTCGGATGGGGAGCCGCATGCCTTGATGTGCTAACACGTGGGGATGGGAGCGGAGGTGAGAGTGAAGTGCCTCTCTCCTACCCTTCTCCCTCTTCCCACGGGAAATTTGCATCTGAATAGCAGCTTGCTGAATTTGCGTGAATAATCTGAACTTCTCGGATGTTTAGGTCTAGAGACAGATCTTTTTCTTGTATAAGTAGGCTTAGCTGCATCAATTTCATGTGGCTACATCAATTTATTCCAGCCAAAGATCGAAACTGCTCTTTTCAGGTGTGGTTGTTTAAAATTAAGAGCTTTTAACTTTTCCTGTTGTCTAGATGAAAGAATTATCATGCAACAATCTCACAGTCAAAACATTTTATTCAATTTATTTGCCAGAGAAAACCTCATTCAGAAAATGGAGGTATAGTCCGTACCAAACATTTGAAGAAATAGTTATTCCAGTGTTGCTTATAGGAAAGCCTCTTGGAGATCCAGGGCAATTTTGATTATAGAACCACAACATTTAATGATACTCATCACAGAATTATTTTGTTGTCCTCTCCAGGAACTACAGGGGACTTTTTATACTTCCATGTGAAATCCATTTTCTCTCTACTACAAATTTATTTAATTGCAGTTCACACTGCAACCTCTTTTTTCCTGCTGTTTTTTGTTCTGCTCTGGTGCCTGATAATCTCTTTTATATTTAGGGACCTCTGGGACAGCTAGATCTGTAGGG
>NW_009204656.1:34072-61864 GCF_000690835.1 Fulmarus glacialis
CGTATAAGTATCTAGATCTAAAGCACTGCTTGTGGTTCTCTCTCATCTATTGAATAGTTTGAAGGAACTCCAAAAGGTGCCCAAGAAAAGCAAGTTTGGATAATCTACATTTATGCAACTTCTAACGGGATTTGTACTTCCAGTGACCATTCTTCAGGAATTCAAAATTTTAACATTTCTAAACCATTAGTAAAAAGTCATCCCAAGCATTAGTTTTAATCCTATCAATATAGTTTATAATCACTCCTGATCAGCCGGCCTGGTCTCTTCATTATTTAGTACTTCCCCAATTTTGGTGTCCTCTGCAAATGTTAGCAGTGATGAGTCAATGTTTTCTTCTAAATTGTTCATTAACTTAAAAAATTAAGACAAGAAACAGTCCATTAAAGAGCTTACAAGTACTGCCTGCTTGATTTTCTGTTTGTAGCTGTGTTTCAAGATGAATACATTAGCAGGTGTGTAATTTGTTTAATATCTCTACTTTCCTATAGAAACCAAATCTTTTGCAGGAATACCACTGATATTTCATTGAATTATTTTATTAAGACACAGCAAATATTAGTGTTCCAGAAATGTGCATAACACGTCTACAAAAGCTGATTTAAATTACTGAAGAAAACATTGAAGCAAATCATATTAGGCTGGCTGATAAGTAAACTGTAGCCACAAAGAATTTAATTAGAATTTCAGCATTTGATAGTTAGCTACCAGGATATGAGTAGCTGATGATCTAATTTGACTATGTAATACCTTGAAAATTCTTTATCCTCAGACAACACCTCCCAATAAATCAGGTTATTATTTAACAAGTCACTTTTGTATTTAAAGTGGAGAGGCGCACTGAATTCTGCTAGAATATATGGACATCTGTAATACTGCTAGTTATAAAGCAAATCAGATTTTCCCCAGAGAGACAACCATAGATATATTATATGTATACATGCACATGGAAAAGACGTATTTATTGAATTATATGTTAGTCTGGAGTTTTCTGAATTTAGCAGCAGCTGCAGAAGTGATGCCACGGAAGATCAGCTTTTCTCCATGTTATTCATTCTTTGTCAGTGACTTGACCAGGCACGGTTGAAAGTGATTTCACGGTGAAAAAAGACATCTACAGCAATGTGCAAAAGTGCAAAGCGGCTTATCCATGTGGTGGTTCATTCTGCACAAGTATACAGGTATGCTTGTTTCAAATAAGTAAAGCTGAAAAAGCAGAAAACTCTTCAAATTTCCTTATACACAGACATTTCAGTATTGTTATTAACATTAGAAAACTGAAACCTTACCATAAGAAACCATGGTGATTTGGACAAGCTTTTTATGAGGATTTTTATGGATCAGGTTTAATCATGATTGCTTCCTGTCTCTGCCTCTAACCTGTTACATTCTGAAATGGAGTGAAGAAATATGGCTGATTTTAAACTCTGTTTCTGTAAGGACCACCTGCATTATGCTACGCACTCTGAGCAGTCACAAAATGATAATAAATGTACACACTGCTGGTAGTCTCAAGTACATGCAGGACTGAAACCATGTATAGGCAAAAGCTCAACAATGTTGTAGCTCATCGTGATTGGAAAGAAGTTACTTAGATCTCACTGTACATTTTTATATGCCATCATTTTAATGTACAACTTTATGTTTTCAGCAGTAACGTTAAAGGAAAATTAGTTTTTCTAGGAAAAAAAAATTTTTTTGTACAGTTATAATTGCTTTCCTCACCTTCTTTTCCCTGTGCTTCCCACCATCTTATCCCACAACTGATGTCTGACCCTTTTCCCTGAGTCTTGAGCCACTGCTGTGAACTTCCAAACAGTCTTGTCTCAGCACAAAATCTCTCCCAAACACCAAGCTTTTCTGTGAACATCAGTTTTCCCTGCTTTTTCATGTTAGTCTTACAGCATAATGACAATGCCTCCCAAACAATTCTGTTCCTACTTCTCCATTGTTGAAAGCGCACTTGATTTATTTAATATTAATAATTTTATAATAACCTATTTATGCAGTGCTGGAAGTATATACAGTGCTTTACTACCAAAAGGCTAAAATCTACCATTCGTCATGTCAAACAGACCCCCTCCTGGGCACAGTCTAGTTGAAATTGATGGGAATATGAGAGGGAGGAAGATGCTGCCTTTAACAAGAGAAAGAATATTTGAATGCTGGCTTAGACGATGAGACGGGCACTACCTTATTCATGGAAACTGGGGGTGTCTTTACAAATAGTTTCTGTAAATGGAACGGGACCTCTGGGGTTACTTCAGGAGTGTACACTGTGCAATGTAATGAAAAATATTATGGCAGATTTCAATCAGAGTGAAAAATGTTTCCAGCTTCCAACAGCTTTCGGTATGTGAAGTACCACCTAGAAAAACTTCATCTTGGTATGTGACCCTTGCTAAAGCTGGACTTGAGTGAAGATAGTACTGAACTATTTTAATGGGCAGCTTTAAGAAGCTTTTGGTGAAAGATGAATACAAACATAAGGAATTATACAGTATAGTGCATGTTACAGTATAGAAGAATAATTCTCTGCCAAAATGGTCCATTCATGAGGAATTTATTTGTCACAAACAGGAAGAACAAAAAAGAAATGACAAATCATGAATCTGGGCTATGGCATTTTGCCCTTCCAGGGCATTTGTCATTTTACCTTGCTTGCTCCCCTTTTTATAAAATAATCTTATCTCAAATCAGACAATACCTTTGAGCTCATGCTACGTACAATGAAGCTTCTGTCTGTTGGAGGGCTACGTATTATTAAAACAACAATAAACTAAATAGCCACACACAGCCTATCTATTATTCTAAACATTCTCCACCGCCACAATTAGCTAGAAAATGTTGGGGAAAAGTGATTAAAAAAAAAAAAAAGTCATATGATGGGCCCAAGAGCATAAACTCTGGGGGTCCGTGTGGATATCTACAATGGCTCCAGATGGACTGCAGACTGAGAGATATTTAGTCCTAAGGAAAGACTATCCTCCATGCAGGATGGTCAAGGACCCAGGGCTGTGTTCTTCTAAATGCTTGAGTTCGTGGTTAACCCAGTGCCAAAATACTTTCTTCTCACAAGGAAATACTGCTATTTAGTAGAGCTGACACTTGAAGTGTTTCGTATAGGTACACAGCTTTTATTTTCTCATGATGTTCCAAGTATAAATCCAATGTTATTGTATTGTCTGTTGTTTGTGATGGTAATTCCTACAGTTATACAAGGGATTGCATTTTATCAAAGTATTTTCCATTCTTGCAAGTGTAATAAAACAAGTAATATAGCAAGTAAAAGAAATATGTGTAATTTAAGGGAATCTGATCTTTTTTCCAAGTTGCTTATTCAACGCAATCTAAGGCAAATTACAGAAGGCAAAATACATTAGAGAGGAAAAGGCAGGAGGATGATAAACCCACACAGTTCGCCTTTAAATTTGTTGTACCAAACAGTGTACCAGGACTGCCTGCTAACTTTTTAATTAAGGCAGACTCTAATGTCTCACTCTCTGTCTTGGAGGGGGTCATTTGCAGAAAGAACTGGTAATGCCCATAGGGTTTGCCTTCTCTGTCACTTACCTAGCACACTTCACAGATGTCTAACAAACTGAAATTGTAGTCAACTTTGCTTAAAGAAGGGAGGGGGGGAGTTGTTTAGCTTGTGGTAGCTGGAGTTTCAACACACATTTGTGAATAGCTGTACAAAATCACTGTCTGCAATCATGTTTGTAAATGTCCTTGACTCTGGACTGTTCAAGGCTGTAAATACAAACTGTAGTTTGTCATGGCAAAATGCCTTAGCAACATTTTTTACAAGACAAAAATCAGTTTAACACCCATTTAAAAATGCATGTTTACATGCAGTGAGCATGACTGCCCAGTCTCTTCACACTGTAAGACGCTTACCCACAACGCACCGATATCACATCTTTGAGGTGAGGATCTAAGCCAATGTGCTGACGAGTTGGTACCTCCTGGAGGTGAACTAGGACCTCAGATGGATGGAGAGTGAGTGTTGGGAGTGCACAAGGGACTGACAGCTGCTCGGGCATGTCTTCAATCAGTTTTAAGAGCATAAGAAATGCCTTAACTGGCTTGATAGATGCTCCAGCTACCCCTGCACTCTATCTCTGAAAATGGCATTAGGCCATACTGTCTAAGGAGAGTACCTGAGCCTGCCCATTACTGGCAGACCAAACCCTTCATACTCTTCCCAGCATTCACAATCATTGGACTGGGAAAGTTAAAAGGGTACACCTTTTTTTATTCTCTTAAGCTTTAGACCGTGAATTTGTCTAATCCCTTTTGAAGCTCTTGATGCCATCTGCCACCAAGCCTCCTGTTGCAACAAGTTCCAGAAGATCCTGGCCTACTGCGTAGACAATTCTTTATGTGTTTTAAATTGATATCCAACTAGCTTCAATCGGTGCTCCCTCATTCTACTTCTGTGAGAGTAGAACACCTTATCAATTGCTTTCATGATTTTGTAAGTCTCAGCAATATCTTCTTCAGCCTTGTCCTCCAAAACTGAAGATCCCAGCCTTCCTCGTACAATTGATTCTCCATTGCTTTGATCATTTTGCTTGCTATCCTATGTACCTATTCTATCATCACTAGTCCAATCTGTGGTAGGGAGACCAAAAGTACACATAATATTCATGATGTCATTACACCAAGGCTTCTTCTCAATACCATTCCTGGTGATGCCCAACACGTTTTTTGCCATTTGTCTACCACTGCATAATGACTCCATGATTTCAGAGAGTTGCCAGTGATGATCCCATAATATTTTTCCTAAACTGTCATTGCCAGTTCAAAGCTCAGCATCATGCTGGCATCATTTTGATTACTTTTCTCTACATAATTCGCCTTAGAGTAATCTATAGTGAAGCTCATCTGCCACCTTTTGATTCACTTACTCACTTCTGTGAGGTCCTTCTGGACCTACTTGCTATCAGCACAAAACTTACCACCCAGAAGAGCTTTCTACCACCTGCAAGTTTGGAGATTTCACTGTGTGTGCCTTTCTGCTAGTCAGCAGTGAATATGCTTGTGGTGACATACATCCCTTCTTTTCCCTAACATCAGGGTACATGAACATGTTTCTTTCCCAGCTCCATTTTTGGGCTCCATGAGAGTGTGGCCAACATCTAAGGAGACACACACATTGAGTAGCTGCTGTGGCTGCTTTCCTCCTTCCTCAGCCCACAGAACAGAGGCAACTGCATCTGGCACATGGGGCTGAGGAGCCAGAAAGATGCAGCTTCACCAATTCAGAAGTTACTTAGGCAATAGTAGGAACAAGCGATCATGTTCCCAAAGGAGCCCGAGGGAATAATGAGGACCCCAGATGCCCCTTAGCTCTTAGAGTATCTCCATTCCTGGGTCATTTTGTTTTTCAATAATGGACAGTTGTCATTTTTTTTTCTCACTCCATGAAACAGAAAAAGTCAGACCACGTGCATACAGTAGACCAAAACATGAACTTTTTGGCACCTTGACTTCAAGGTAGCTTGAGTCCATTGGCTGGCTGTAGAGTTTTCTTTTCCCATTGTGTTAATTTAGGAGGTCATGTTGGCCAAATATTTGGGGTGAGATATGTTTTCAGGAAAGGATTTATAGGATGACCCAATTTATAAGGTTTTATTGGGGGAAGGGGGCGGGGGGAATTATATTGCCTTGCATTTTGCTCATCCTTTCATGAAACTCTGGATTCCTGCTTCCTTTTAATCCTGAGTTCAGGACATGCAAATTTATTTCTCAGTAAATCAGTGATGGGCTACCACGTTTGTTGGCAACATGAAAGAGGACTGATGGTGTGGGACAAGAAGAATGGAAAAAAAAGGAGGCTTTCCTGAGTGCAAAACACCCATTTTAAATCAATTATGTGAGGAGTTGGAAAGGTTCAAAAGAAATGGTAAACCAAAAGCAAGGAGATATTTACTGTATCAATACAACTAGAAGAGAATTGTGCTGGTGCTGGTCTGTAGGTAAGTTGTATCTCTCCTGCTCCCCCAATTCATCTCCTCCAAACAACACTAGTTGTGCTCTGCAATGACTGGAGTCTGACTCACCTTACTGCGGATTTCACAATGAGCCTGTTCTGCCATTCTGATTCCTTCACACACAGAAAACCCAGATGCAATGCGGGTAATTTTTAACACCAAACGACAAAGATCAGAGCAGCAGGAAGGAAGAGAGTGGTACTAGGACTGAGTTTGTCATGCACAAACATGTCACACATTCAAAATCAAAGTCAAAGCATTTACCACTGGGCAATAGTATGCTCATTACAATTACTACAGAGCTTCTAGAAACAAGTAAGTTGTTACCTTATTTTTAGTTATTTCTCTGTCAAAACACAATGAGATACTGTTAAACAAGAACTCTTACAAACAGTAAAAACTGGGCATTTTATCTATGTAAGCCAGAGGTCATTCGATAACACCCCGGCTTTGCAAACTTGTTCTGTACATACTTACTTATATGTTAGATATTTTTCCCCTTTTACTAATTCTGTTCTACTGCAAATGCATGAAATTAAACATATTATAAGCTTTTGCCTAACAGGATCTGATATTGCAAACCATAACTTCAGATTGAACAGCTGATATTAGATTTCCAAAACTGCATGTCGATCAGCATGCTATTTGGGGTATATTTTAAAAAAAGAAGTC
The DNA here is from genome assembly GCF_000690835.1 of Fulmarus glacialis. Taxonomy (NCBI): domain Eukaryota; kingdom Metazoa; phylum Chordata; class Aves; order Procellariiformes; family Procellariidae; genus Fulmarus; species Fulmarus glacialis. Next base: position 40,744 of record NW_009204656.1, read on the forward strand.
AAATGGAATTAACTGTCATTGAAGGCAAAATAAATTAACTGTCATTATGAACAAGAGCAAAGAATTAAGATTTTGCCACAAGAAGCAAAAGACTATGGTCTTTCCCTCTTAGCTCTACACACATAACTGATACACCTACATCATAAGCCTGATCGCTTTAGGTGCCCTCCATAGATCACGGTACTTTAAAGGGTCAGTTTAGGTGTGAGGTGGGCTGAATCACTCTCTAGAAGTGACTAAGCTCCTAATTTAGGCCTAATGAATCTGGGCTTTTGCAAAGAGGAGTACTTATGAAAGGAGAAAAAAAAAATTAACTGCTTTGAGTTCCTAAGTAGATCATGAAAATCATAATGATAACACACATTGTGCTGTCAAAGAAAAATGAGACATTAATCGAGTTAAGTGATAGACTGAAAAATGCCTCTTTTTTGAAACAAATGGTGAAAAATAGGAGTTTCAGAGCCTAAGAAGCTGAAAAGAGATTTAGGGACATGATGATACTAATAGCAGCGCAGAAAGTTATAAGTTATTAAGAAGTACATCTTAGATGAAAATAAGGTGGTCTGTCTTGAACTGAAAAATATTCGTGTGAGGGACAGAAATCTTCAAAAGGAGAAATGCAGCTCACTCCCTGCACAGTCTCAGGTGGAAATCAGATGCTCATGGGAGGCAAGCCAAAGCCCTCAATCTTGAGTCAGAGATCTGTTTTATTCATTGAGTGTCTGGTTGAATATGGCCCTGGACATAACTGCAGGATATGGATTTCTATAGTCTAGCTCAAAAGGGACAGCAAGAAAGCATGTCGGTCTATCCCAGAGCTACAGGCACGGTGTACCACTGTAATTATTAACTTGTATCTTCAATAAATTTTTCTGGTTGCTGTGGGTTACCACTTGTCAGTTGGCAATTTTATCAGCCAGGGAATAGAAAGAGAGCCCCAAGCTTTAATCCTTTTAACGTTCTCTTCTTTCAGGCCTTGTTTTTATTATCCACTAGATGAACACAAACCAACTGACAACACTTGAAGAATCATGCTGGCAGTTTTGTGGCTTTTTAGCATAAAGAAAAAAACACCTTGTTCTCTGCTTCTCCTATTCCCTGCGTGTGACCAGGCAGGTCCTGTTAATTCTGTTCATGTTGTAGCTCCCACCTTTGCCCAGTTGTCTCACTGAATCTGAAAGGTCCCCACTTTATCCAAGGAAGCATAGTCAATGCCCTTATTTCCCATAGCCTTTGATGAATGTTTGATAAGAACATCTCTAACCCAAATCCTTTTGGAGATGGATCACACTCTCAGCTCACAATGCAAAAGCCAATGAGGCAAACTCTACAGAAAGTACTGCCCTTGCATATAAACTTCTGTGTGCTTTCTGTCATGTCTTTTTGCCTGATTTTTCTGCCTTTTTGGCTGATTTTCTTTTTTAATTGTACTTTACTGAGTTTCAGCTCACTCTCTGACCCTGTGATTCGTTTTACTGTTTCACTTGGCACTTGAGCGATATGCAGCTTGATGTTACTGCCCTGTTCATTTCCATACTCTATGAGCAATCACAGCATCTTTTGCAAACACTGAGCAGCTGCTCAGAGGTTAATTTTGGATCTTTTGAAATTTTTCCTTTTTCTGGGTGCTTAGTGCTATCTGTCCCTGTTCTTTTTATCACACAGAAAAATCTGATTTGGCAAATTTTGCTCAGATGTTTGGGAAGGTGAACTGAAAGTAAACAGAGATAAGGGGCTGCCCCCATTAAAACTGTTGGTAGTGAGACATGGACCTCTGGATCTTTCTGAAGGAGAGACACAAAAATATTAGCAAAAAACCAGTAGCAGAACCTTAACTCAATATGTGGTCCTGCCACTGAAAGGATCAGAAATCCTCACTGTAAATGTAAGTAAGATCATTGTCTGTTCTCTTCTGCACTATTCCCACACTGATTCTACCGCAAAACTAAAGAAGGATCTAGAAGATATCATGCCTATTCCTTAGGACTTCAGCTTGCTCTGTGATTACCCACATTACACAAATAATAGATATGCTAATTTATAACGCAAAATTTCCATCTTTGGGTGCAACTCTCTTCACGCAACCTTCCATTACACTGAAGCATTTGTATTCACCAGGAAATTTATAATTACCTGTAATTGCAGGAAGCATCTTAAGTCTTTCAAAGTGAGAGCGGGAGCCAGCTGTAATTCCTGGCTGCAGTTACAAATACTCAGTCTTTCTACCTGGGCGGCAGCTTCCAATAAAAACAACTGCTAACAATTCTCTGATTTAAGCATTTCTCAACATCCTTTGAGTTCCATTACAATTTTTTCAAGAATCACAATTCTCAGTATGAGAAAAAATGGAGGAAATTAGTTTTTTAAATGCCTGGTGTAAATCAAACTCAGCTCCGTAAGCACAGACCAGTCACTGTAAAAAATCAAAGTGTAAAAGTACTAAATATAAGAGAACATGAAAGGACAGAGGCAAGTCTGTAGTCTGTAATATACATAGCTTAATTTTGTAAACTCATATTTTCCTAAACCATAATTTCTGTCTTATCTTTCATTGGAACTCAACTATCACTTTCTATTCCATATTTCAAGGTACTGACCGGTAGCAGAAATATTGTGCTATGAGCCAAGGGGAAACAACCATTTATTTGGGTGCCTGTGCAATCTAACTACAGTCTGTGCAGTCTAACTACTCCTGAACCACTCTTTGCATCTCAGTCCTTGAGGGCTCCTCTTTCACCCCGCAGATGGGCAGACAGACCAAGAAACTCCTCTGTTACTATAGAGATCCAGAAATGTCACTGTGCGCAAGTGGGACATGAGCAAATGCTGACTCCTCTTGTCTCCATAGTAACATCCCCATCTTCACCTCCAAGGGTTGTCCCTCGAGGAGCACAGTCGAAGAAGCTCAGTGTTGGCAGTAACTTCTGAATTCTGCCAGGCTGTCTGAGATGAGCTAATTAAGCATCTATGAAGCACAATACAAAGAGAGCTGATGGGTGATGCTTGAGAAAGAGATAGCTTTATTCACCAAAGAAGCGTGAAAAGAGTGTGAAGAAGACTTCTACTGTAGGCTCAATCAGTCCGTTTGTATAAAGTAAATTGATTAAGCATTTGAGGGCAGAGATAGTTCGTAGAAAAATTGATGCATGTGGTCTTGGTTACAATACTGCACTAACACTATGATGGTGTGTGATGATGGAAGAGCCTTTTAGAAGTGCGTGGAACTATACTTAGTTCCACTCTAGCTGCTCAACTGACAAGGGGAGAGAAGAATGTCATTCCTGACACATGATTTCATTTTATTTTTTTGAACAAAAGTAAGTACTCAATGAGCTTTTGTTTGGGATGTTTTCTGAGGGTTAAGTCTCAATGAGAAGCACGAGATGAGGTAGTAGCACTCTTCAGCACTGTTCGTGCATTGGCTTCACCTCACTCTCATTAAGGGCAGAAGTCTCCATTCTAAGTGGACAAGTAATTTTCAATGGCACCAGCAGAGTCTGAATCAGACTTTGTTATCAACAAATGGTTTTAAAACAAAATTCTCATTAAGACATCTTTAGTGTGGATCCTAGTGAAAAACTTACGATACAGTGTGGCTTTGCAATACCATTATTCATTCTGATGATGTTTGTCAGAAAAGTATTTCTTCCCATATTATCATTGCCAGTGACAGATTCGTGTTGACAATGGTGCTGGCTACATGCAGTTGCAGCTTCCTCAATTTCTAATATACATGATCAGAGGCTGACAAGTTCATTTGCATTCATTTAAGTAATATGTAAAATTTATAGTAATATAAGATCTAAGACTTGCTATTCATATTTTCTGACAGAAAGGTTTATTCTTTAAAGAAACCTGTGTGCATGAATCAGAGGGAAATCTTTAAGTATGCTTTAGAATGGTTATTTTTTGGCCTTTCAGAATAATTCCTTAAGAAGCCTATAGAGGAAATGGTTGGGGTTTTAGAAATTTATTTGTTTATGTTAGTGAGTGATGCAGTCTTACCTGCTGAATTTGCTTGCTTTGCAGAGGATGTTCCTCTCCGAGGGTACCTCACGCCTGGCAGAAAGAGCATTAATCCAATGTAATGGAGTTTTTTCAAATGCAGATCTGCACTGAATGAGAAGGCACGTCTTTTTTTTCTCACTGCAGACTCATTATCTTAAACTCTGAAACGCTTGCCCTGATGGTACACTTAACTGTCCTTATCCTTATGGCACACTCCTTATCTTGTTGAGTCTTCTCTTTTTTCAATACCCATTCTGTGGGGGTTGGCTTAGGGGATGTGCCATGAATGACAAAACTCTAGAAAATGATGTTTCTCTTACACAAGGAACACAGCTACGATGGGATTTTGTACTGCAACAGTCTCAGCACTGTACTGCAGCGGTGGTGTTAAGCAACCTCATGGGAGCTCCACTGGTGGATGAGGGCAACCAAGCATGGGGTCCTGAACAGCAAAAGCAATGTCAGGAACCGACAGAGACAGTAGGAGAGTGTCTGGGAGGCCCCGACCAGAAGATGCAGAGAGATCCCAGCTGGTGAGACTGGGAGTCAGACGTCAGGGAGTTTCAGATGTTCCCTAGCACTGATGGGCTCCTCTCTGCCCTGTTCTCATGGGTGTTGGCTTCCACCCTCTCTTATCCAAGTTCCAGTCTGTCCTTGCCCCTTTTACTTCTTTTCCCTGGAAATGTCCTCCTCATCAGCCCTCCCTTCCTTCTTCCTAAGCTAATTCCCTCCTTAGACGCTTTTGCATTCCCTCTCTCTGCCTCCTCCTCCAAAAGGTCCCAAACAGTTGAATTATTGTAGTATTCCTTGACTCTGCTTGTGGATGGCTCTTCTCCCATTTCCCGTCTGAATGATTTTAAATGAAAATTATCTGGGGCCGTGACCACCTTCGACTTGTGTTCATAAAGCACTCTGGGGACTTATCCTTGGATAGCATTAAACACAACAACGATAAATTTGACTGCTAATGATACAAGCAAAGGAACAGGTTTGCTTTACTGCTGAAAGGCAAATCACAGACAGTTCACCCTTGTGCTGCTGGTATTGCTGCCACAATCACATTTTCTCTTGCAAAACACAGAAATAAAACAAAGATCAAAATTACGTCTTGAGTCTGGACTCCTTTTTATGTCAGGAAAGCTAAAACCTTTAGGGGAAGGTTGTGTCAGGGAACATTGGCCCAGCAAAGAGTAATAATAGAGTAATGGAATAATTATGTTAATGTACTAAGCAGATTTGTGAAGGAATTAAGCAGTAAGTGCTGATTTTTGTTCAGATATGTGTGTCTCTCTCTCGCTCTTGCAAATTAGTCAGAGCTGTGCTTTAGCATCTGAGGGCAGATTTGGAAAACTCAATTGTACAGAAATCAAACTATTATGCAGCTTTTTTCACCAGCTTCATACTGCGTTTCTTGTTACTAAGATGGGATAGCTTGACAATGCAGCAATTAGTACTGTTTTAGAGTATTATTGAGCATAATGTTCTGGAAATGTAGAGAAGTTATAATTCCCTAAATAATACCAAATAGATCTGCTAACATCTAAACCCATTTCTTCCGAACTGAAAGACTAAGAATAAAAGTCTTCCAGTCATGATCTTCATTTGATGTATTTGGAAACCAAGAGAAGCTCTTCAGTAGTCCGTCATGTTCCCTATGGATTAGCATATGTAGACAGTTTGCTAGAAACTTCTAATTTTAATGTAAGCTATTTACTGTCACATTGTTTTATACTGGTCATAAAGGACAGGGTTAAGAAAGAAAAGTAATAAGCAAAAGAAAGTAAGCTAAGAGCTCGTTTTAAACATTTTTTTTTCCTTCAGCATTAGTAAAAAAAAAAAACGGCTTACTGATTTTAAAGGAAATAGATGAGATCTTACTTGTCACTCCATAGAACTGTAGCTCTTAGAACTATATCCCAGCTCCTCGAATAGCATTGCTGTCAAGTCAGTTTTGGAAGAATAAGACAAATTCTTCTACAGTGTACAGACATTCAGCAAATTGTGGGTCTGAATTTTTTAATTCTGGGTGCTTTGAAGTATGTGCTTTCATTGAATATTATTTTTCTTATTTTTCTTCTCTTATTTTTCCTCATTGCATATTTCATCCGTGCATTTTCCAATATTTTAATAGTCGATCCAGACAGTGATAACTGTCATTGAAAGCAAGTCAGAAGAAAACATTCTACGTTACAAACCAGGGACTTTTTTACAAGCAGCTGTTGAACAATAGCACTTCTACTTTGTGTGGTGAATTGAGAGCTAGATTACATTTCTTTCTGGTTTTTTAAAAAAAAAAAGGTAGTTTTGTTGCTTTCACTGTTGTGAAATATTGTAGGAGGGAAATTAACCTCCCACCACACCTCCATTTCTTGTTTTCTTAAACTTTCTAGGCCTGATTCACCGGTGTATGACTTCAGTTTTAAGCGATGTTACAATGGGTATGCACAGGAAGAAGTGCAGCTGGAGTAGCACCATGGAGAATCAGACCTATTATCTTGGCAAGTGACTAATCTCGCGCTCCATAGCACAGCCTTTAAAACAACATCACACTTTTTATTCAGGAAGTAACTTTCTGCTTCAACAGAAGTGCTATTTACCTGCACCTATACGCTGTCTGCGTTTTCCGAGATAGCTATACTGAGGTTTACTTTAAAAAAACAAGTCTCAGAACTGGATAAATACCAGAGGTAACAAATTTACCCCTAGGAAAAGTTGGTGATTTTACAGAGCAAACAGGAGTGGAATGGAGATTGGGAATCATCGGCGACCTGTGACTAGGACCAAAAATGGACTGCCCAAAATATTGTGAAGAAGGGCTATTTGCAGTGTTTCCAGGTGGAATGAGACAACAGGAACCTTGTGAACTTCAGTAGAGAGAGACGCAAAGTCCTGCCCCTGGGAAGGAGGACACTGACTGGTGGGGAGCAGCTCTGCCGTAGAGGCCCTGGGGGTCCTGGTGAGCAGCAAGCTCAGCATGAGCCAGCCCTGGCAGCAAAGGTGCCAACACCATCTGGGCTGTATGAACAGGAACGGAGCCAGTAGATTGAAGGAAGTGATCATCCCCCTCTACTCAGCACTTGTTAGACTACACTGCACCCAGCTTTGGCCCCCCAGAACCATAAACTGCAGCAAGTTCAGTGGAGGACCACCAAGATGGCAATGGGGCTGAAGCACCCACTCTGTGAGAAAAGGTTGAGGGAGCTGGGCTTGTTCAGCCCTCAGAAGAGGCAGCTTCAGGGGACCTAACAGCAGCCTTCCCATACCTACAAGGAAGAGAAGACAGAGCCAGGCTCTTCACAGTAGTGCATCATGGAAGGATGAGAAACAATGGAATTAAGGTAAAAAAAGAAAGGTTCAGACTGGGTATAAGGAAAAAATCTTTTTCCCTGTAAAGACAGTGGAGCAGTGGGACAGGCTGTCAGGGAGGTTGTGCAGTCTCCATCTTTGGAGATTTTCAAGCCCCAGCTGAGCAAAGTCCTGAGCAGCCTGGGCAGACCTCAGAGCTGATCCAACTTTGAGCAGGAAGTTGGACTAGAAACCTCCTGAAGTCCCTCCTAACCTAAAGGACATATCTTTTGATCCTACTGGAGTGACAGTGGTCAAGAGTAAAGAGGTGCCATGCCAATAGCTTCTAGAGGTGTTGAGATACCAGTTCTGGTGTAAGAGCAAAATAACCTCCTGTTTGAACACAAAATTCTTTTAAAATTTTTTTTCCCCAATATTTAGCTCTTCAGAGATTGTTTGTGACTATAACAATATTTAGGGTACATGGCAATTCACAACACTGAAATCTGAAATATTTGAGTATCATGAGCACTTGACAGAATCAAAGTATGGGTCAGTATCCTATTTCTGATTCATCACCCATTTTATAGTGTTTTAGGAAAGAAAGTGAAAGATGCCAAATTCTGCCGCTTAAGAAAAATCTGTTTCTGGTTTATAAGTATATGCATTAGTTTATGAATTTTCGCTCTCCAGATGGATTGTTCACTTGGTTGCACACTTACAAAGTGTGGAAACAAAAAACACTGTTCCAAATGTACTGACAAAGGTAGTCCAAATTATATTGGTAAGAGACATCTGTCGTCTTCACTGCAGAACAAGTAACCTAACTTGTAGGATAAGGAACAATGTCGCAGCTGGCTTTCTTTTTATGCTTATATGACCAAACAGTTTTCATTGCTAACAGAGCAAACAGCTGTAAAACCACCTAGATTCCTTCTTACACTCCTTACACCTATATGAAAAAAATAGTTGTAGTTTCTCACAGAGCAAATGGCTGTAAAAAATACTGATAGGACTTCAGATTGAATTTATTCATTTTTCCTACCCTTTCCCGAATGAGAGTTCTTTTTAGTCTTATTGTAGGTCCCATTGTAGGACCCATTGTAGGTTAAACAGAGGCTCAGAAGAGGGGAGAGCACATTACTGCGTTCGCTGTGGTGGTTTGGGTACAGTCCGGGGACTTGCTGAAGCCCTTCCCATGCTGCCTGCATTAGTGTTCAGCTTTGTGCAAACTGTGTGGTCATGGAGATTAGGGGGCAACTGGTGTTGCTGCTACCACCTTTTGGAAAGAGCTAGCTTTGCTCGTCAGGAATTTATTGCTCAGGAGAGGGATAGGAAATACTGGGTTGTAATTCTTTATAATTAAAAATCCCTGGACAGTCAGTGGAGAAGAACAATGGTTGTTTCAGGGAAACTGCTACTACTGCTCCTAGTCTTCAGAGATATCCTAGCTACCCTTCACAGGGGACTCCTTCCACTTATTTCTTTCCTACCTCCTCCTCCAAGGCTAGTTTGGTGCTTTAGGGAACGCTGGATCTCACCAATACTGCCTTTATTCCAACAGCTATTGTTTTATGGCATCCTGCAGTCTTGTTTAGGTAATTTTACTGATAGAATTTTCTAATTATTACCTCAAAATGTTATTGAAACAGAATCAGGGGTTGTCAGCTTTGATATTGCATCCTTAAGCCTTTGCTGAACAGCCACTCAAGGGAGTGTCAGAAATCGGTGGCTTAGCATAGACATGCTTTAACAAAAAATCATAGTGGAATCTTGAATATATTTTCAAGTGGACACTCAAGACAGGTTTCCTGGACAAAGGGACATTAAAGGACATTTAGGAACTAAGAGTCATTGATGAGGATTTATTCTATTTAGCTGTGGGTTTTGAGCAAACATTTAGCTTGACCTGAGAGAAAGGTTAGGGACCATTGAGCATCCCAAGTCGAACAGCAGTCTCTATGCCTTTTAATATGTGAAGTATAAATACATAATGAAAAGAAAAACCTGGCTGTAAAAATTACCGGAGTAGATTTACTTATAGAGCATCGTGCTTTTAGAGAGGTCACAAAGATCAAAACTGAGAAGGGCAAGTTCAGACTACAAGATTGTGTTTTAGAAGCAGCAATTCTGAAAAGACCTTAAAGTTAATGGTAGATAACATCAATATGTTCTTCCAGTGAGATTTTGGGGAATGGAAGTTAAAAAAAATGTTAGGAGGAACAAGAAAATGAGATTTCCTTGATTTCTACAGAATAGTTCTTCCAGGTCTTGAGCCCAGACATGAAAATAATGTTGTAAAAGTGCTCAAAGAGAATTACTAGACTGAGATAAAGTCTGGAGGATACTCTATTCTGAGACTGCTGGAGAGGGGAATCTTCAAAAGAAAAGCAAGCTAAAGCAAGTCACGTGAAAAACAAGTTAAGATATCAGTCTCAACTCAGAGATGCTACACGGGTGTAATCTAGCAGGATCCTGATCATACATGTGAGGATTGCAGTCTGCAGTTTATAAAGCAAATATTTAAAAACCTTCCTGTAAATCTGATTTCAATTCAGTAGTCAAATATTAGAGCTATAAAAATGCAAAGTGCAGTATTTTTCTCCTTATGCTCAATTAACCAATGAAATACTGGCTAACAGGGATAGTAAACTTGCCGTTAGCTACATCTTTTGCTCAAGATTGAATTCCTTTCCAAAAGTACGTTCTAGGTATGTTAGGTATTTATAAAGCTGTGTTTGCAGTAGAAACTATCAGCGGAGTTCAATCACCTGTTCTATATAGAAGGTCAGTTGAATGATAATTTTTGACACCCTGATTTTATATTACAAAAAAAAAAAATCTATAAAATTTAGGATTTAAGCTCTACACTTTAAAATGAGGTATCCTATTTAGGATAGAAAAGATTTCAAATTCTTGTTTTACTCATGCGCTTAAATGAATTCAGTTCTCAGAAGTAACTGTAACTGAAGAAATCCTTTGTTACATGTTTATTTTTCTGTGCAAATGTGCCACCGATTTCCTAACATTTCTGCAGCAGCAGTAGGACCGAGGTGTTGTGGTTACTCTTCACTCAGCAATCCAGACTTTCAGGACCACACTGCCAATTGGGATTGCAGACAGGATTGGCTCCATGCTGTCTAGCATGTGGAGCAGCATATATTGTATTATTTACCTTTAATTTAAAGTTAGTATTTCTAATCTAGCCATTGAAGTGGGAAGGAAACTACAGGTTCCTGTTTATTTCTAGCAATAAAAATACAATTGGGCTATTTTTTAAAACAGCAGCAACCTATAAAAATTAAAATTAGGAAGTAAAATGAGGCTAATTTCCCATTCCATGGAGTTTATCAAAGGCTTATAACTGTAATCAGTGGCTGAAACAGAAAGGCTGGTAAAAGCTGATTTGCCATCTGAGCATTTCAAATAAGTACCTCGGCACTTTCTGTGGAGAAGCAGAACAGAACAGAGATGTACCCCAACTTCCAACTTTTCATTCGGATACTTCCTCACCCCCTTCTGACCATTAGCGCAGAAATGAGTATACTTTAAAGGGCCATTTTCTACAGCATTTGTCTGTGAAAAGGATTATTCAGCACTAACAAGAATGGCAGAAGCTGGCCTGTAATGTATTAAAAAAAGATGTCAGGTAAGACTCTGAGCTAGTTTTCTTTAACGCAATTTCACTGATTTCAGTGAAATTATTCCCACCTTGTGGTTATGGTCAGAATCTTTGTCTTTATTCCTGACAGTGGACATATTTTAGCCTTAAGTTTGCAAGATAACTCTAACTGAATATCTGCCTCAGCTGATAAAACTTGGACTTCATCAGAGACAACAAAAGCAAAGTTTTTCAGCTGAAACCCATTGTGTGCAATGGATTTTGTGCAATGGATTTCACATCTGATGGATGTAAAAGGATGTTCACTCTAACTGCATTACTATTTAAGGTTTTTAATCTTTTCCTCTAAATGTACTTTAATATAACATTGGTCAGTGCAGAAACAGCGAAGGAAATTTCAGGGAATGTCACTAATTGATCCAACAGTAACTAGAAAAAGAGCAATCATCAAAATGGTATAAGAAGAGTGAGGAAAACTTGCAACAATTTCTGAGTATATATCATAATACATTGATTGGTTGCATTAAAGGAAAATTCAGTAATATGTCACTAGAAATATGAAACATTTTTAGTGGTGAGGGTGAATACTCATTGGGACAATTTACTGGGTACACACTGGATTGTCTACCCCTCACAGCCTTTAATCAAGGCTAGATACCTCTTTTTAAGAGTTTGGGGCTTGATAAAGATGATTGTGATTGTGATTCTGTGGCCTGTATGACAAAAGAGATCAGAGTGGATTATTGTGCTGACCTCAGCTATTCCTAAAATATCTTTGGCTCCTCCACACCTAAGTTACCTTCAGCATTATAAAATTAAAAAATGATATATTTCATGGAGCTATGGCAACATGGAGCTATTTTGCAAACTTACTTCAGAGAGAAATATAGTATTCTTTGCAGAAAGCTCAGGGAAATATTGGAGATGGAAGAATATTTTCCATTCACATCCTCAGCTCTTTTTAGAAAGTTATATACTGATAAAGTGGTAGAATATGAGTGAGAGAGGAAAAGAAAGCTCGCAGGATTATACCAAGTGCTTGTGATTCAAAAGATAAAAGAAGATATGATGAAAACTAGAAAACCCAAATTGACAGACTCAGATTAGAACTGCAAACAGATCCTTTTTTTCCAAATGTCCACTCATGGCATCAATTAAGGAAGCCCAAATGAAAATTCTATGTATACTGCACAGCCTCTGTCAGATGCCATGTGGACCCATGGACTCTAGGAACTCTAGGACCATAGTACTCTAGGAATCATCAAGACAGAACAACAATTTCTTTTTCAAAGCAAAGTGAATATTTGCTAGGTCTATTTAATTGCATCGCAGGAAAGAACATAAGGAAGCCTTTGTGCAGAAGGATGCAGAAGGATGCACTCAGATGTGGCTGTGATAGGCATGGGGGGTCAGGCGAGGTTGGCTGCATCTAGACTGCAGGAAAGGAGTGCTCTAGGATGCTCCTAACAATCTCTCTTTCTCCAGTCCTCTCAGCTGGGCTCCCTTTCAGTCCCCTTCCCTGGGGCTATCCCAGTTTCTGTCCCAGGTGCTGGCTGGGACAGTGCTGTGTGCAAGTCTGGTCCTGGTGCTGGGATCTCTCAGAACACGGACATAAGAAACATAGGTACCGAAGTTTAATAAAAAACAAGCTAGTAAGTTCAACAGGAGATGTGCACCCTAAGCACCTTTAAAGATTTGGATTCTTTTAATTTGTAAACAAAATAGATGCAGGGAGGGGAGAGAGGGGAGGAAGTGTGGAGCATGTGTGGGAGAATAATTTACCCCCCCAGTTTGTATCACTGGCCAGGCTTTCATCCCCTACCTTTATGGGGAGTCTGCACTCATTTCTGAAGCCAGAAGCAATGACCATTTTTAATTCTGTTTCTTCCAGCTTCTACTAAGAATTCCTCTGGCACTTACTCAGCTGACACAGAACAGCTCACATAACCACAGCACGGCTATTCCTTCCAGGGAAGCGCCGATGCTGACCTATGCCACGGACTGACATTCTTCCACACTCCAACAGCTTTGATTTTTGTTGCAGTACCATGTTTCAAGTAACTGAGCATCACCGTAAATGGGGCACAGGCAGACAACAAGGAAAGGATAGAAATATCCATTACCGCTATAGGAGTATTTCTTTTATAAAGACCCTTCTCCTTTGACTTCTCAGTTCTGGGAATTAGAATTCCTAACTCTACTGAGTAGTGAGGTCATGGACCTCAGAGACATACTGTTTTCTTGGACCATTATTATCCTGCTCTCTCACTAATTCGTCAATGCTCTGCAGGTAACAAATGGCCTACCTCTCTTTTACTCTCAGGAGGAAACAAGCTTATCACCTCTCATTTTACTCTATAGATACCAATAACCTTTTATTTCATGTGGTCAGACTGATTAACACTGCTAATTAAATTCAGAGCAGTTGTTCTCAGTCTGCATTTAGCTTTGAACTTTCCAACCCGTTTTGCATGCAAAAAAGAATTTCTGCTGAAAAATCTGCAATTTTTTTCCAACCACACTAGTTGATCTAATAAAAGACATGACCTCTCTCTATAAAACTTGTATTTTAAATTGGATATGCTGTAAATTCACATTTTTAAGGTTATCCTGCAACTGGAGTCCCCAGTTTTCGCAAGGGAGATTGCATCATCAGACCTCAAACTTGAGACCTCATATCTGCTTTATCAGTAGACAAACGATCACTTCTCTGCACTGAAGTGACATCAATTGCTACAATGAGAACGTAACCACAGTTTATGGCTACCTAGGTAGCTCCTAGGTTTCTGACATACAAATGGACACTGTCAAAAAGATCTCAAGTTGCCGACATATTTTATACTGCTGTTGTTGTCAATCCTACTACAATTAGTACTACTGCTAAAACACGCTTTTGTGAACTGCAGAAAACTGACAGACGGTTATATGTGTTTATTTTTTATACAGAATAATTTTGTGATCTAAAGTGTCTTTGTAGAAAACAGTAAGATTAGATCCTAGGCTTATAAATCACAGTTGAAAAAATTTCTGCATATTTTCTCTGAGTACGTAACATCTTACAGCTTCAATAGGAACTCACTGAAATCACTAAGAACATTTATGTCATAAGGACTGCTTGTGGGAGTAGATATATAGCAATTTAGATACAGTAGATATGCAACAATTTGCCTATATCTCTCTAATTTTTTATTTTCCATTTGAAAAGAAGTGTTCCAAATTCAAGCACAGGCCTTCTGTTTTTCTGATGGCATTTTGTTCTATACTGACAAGCCATCACACTCCTTATTGGCATGGTAGAGAACAGCAACTGAGGCAAAGTTGTTCTTAAAACAACTAGGAATATTTTTGGCATTTCAAAATGAAAGAGCTTTTGTTTTAAAGTGAGACTACAAATGCAACAAATAAAGTTTATAGGTCTTAGTCTTCAGGCAAGGTTTTGTGAGAGCTGCTAACATATTAATATAGGAGTATACAGCTGGAGTACCAATGTGACATTGACAGCAAGGAATACAATTTCAGTTTCAACCTCTATGCACAATTATACATTTTGAATTGAAAAAAAAAAAATTTCCTTTTAAGTAAGCAAGAGCTGCAGGATTAAATGGTCTTTTGAATGAATTGACTGCCACTGAGTGCAGATATTCATTCAATCTACATATTATAGGGGAGAGGTACCAACTCTGTGCAACAAATGATTACTTCTGACTGATAGCCTCCAGACTCCCTGCAGATTCATCTGAACTGTACATTTTTCACAGTCTAAATTTTTACACCAACCTGCATTTTAAGAACAATTTTCTGATTAAGGTCGCCTTCCTTCCAGCTGCTCTTAGACCTGCAAGCTCTTCTGGTCTTTGGAGCTTGCAGACCTCTGCTTTCTGACTACATTTAGCTGTAAGCTGCAGGCTCCTGGGTGTTCTTTGTGGGTTACGATGCACAAGCTAATGTTCTCTGGAGCCATTGCCAAAAAGGATGATTCTTAACAGATATTACCTGCTTGGCTACCCCAAACCTCCCTACATTGTCAGCGTAACCTCATCATGAGCACATAGACTATAATAAACAGTGAAGTCATAATTTTTCCCTAAAACTAATGTACAAATTTCTTTTTAATATTTAAAATGTCCTTAGAGTAATTGTCACATTTCATTTGGTGTATGATATAGATGAATCATTTTATTGTGTGATTAATTGCTGTTTCTTTTGAATATTATCATGTACTTCCCATTAGACAGATTTCTAATATGCACAGTAGCTATTTCTAGTGCAAGGGTTTAAGGCTGATATCAGCTGGGTTCCTGCCATCATGACCCTTTCTAAATCAATAGTATGTAGCAGCTAGAAACACAGAAAATTAGCAATCTCAGTTTTTTATCTTCTGTGAATAACATCTGCCTTATTACAGGGAGCACAACCTCACTCTGCTGCCCTGATGCACCATGTTCCTTCGTTTCTCCAGTACGTTTCATGGTGGATTGAATCAGTGCCATTCTCTGGATTGTATTATGATGTTTATTAGCAAGGAAACCCAATTATTTGGGTTTGACCACTTCTCAGCTTAAGCTTACTTCTCCACTTAAACTACACTCACTGATGACAATGACATTTAAAGTAAAACAATAATGTTCTTCCACCCTGGAGTATTTGTTTTTAGTCTAAATAATTCATTGAAATACAAATTCTATTTCACAGTTGCTGCCATCAGTCTTTTTGACTTTTTCAATAACAAATGGTATTTCTGAGAAATGGTTTACATAGTGGAAAGTTACTCCCATTCTTCTTCATCCAAGCAGTATGAATTATTGTGCTGGTTTTGGCTGGGATAGAGTTAATTTTCTTCACAGTAGCTAATATGGGGCTATGTTTTGGATCTGTGCTGAAAACAGTGTTGATAACACAGGGATGATTTTGTTATTGCTGAGCAGCGCTTACACAGAGCCAAGGCCTTTTCTGCTGTCCACCCCACCCCACCAGCGAGGAGGCTGGGGGGGCACAAGGAGTTCGGAGGGGACACAGCTGGGACAGCTGACCCCAACTGACCAAAGGGATATTCCATACCATAGGACGTCTTGCTCAGCACATAAACCTGGGGGAAGAAGAAGGAAGGGAGGGACGTTCGGAGTGATGGCGTTTGTCTTCCCAAGTAACCGTTACGCGTGATGGAGCCCTGCTTTCCTGGAGGTGGCTGAACACCTGCCTGCCGATGGGAAGTAGTGAATGAATTTCTTGGTTTGCTTTGCTTGCGTGCGCGGCTTTTGCTTTACCTATTAAACTGTCTTTATCTCAGCCCATGAGTTTTCTCACTTTTACCTTTCCGATTCTCTCCCCCATCCCACCGGGGGGGAGTGGGCGAGCGGCTGTGTGGGGCTTAGTTGCTGGCTGACTGGCGTAATGACAATTACGTATAAATAAATGGAAAATGCATGCATTTTAAAAAGAGCCAGAACTTTCCACGGTAGCACTCCTCCTCAACAGAAGATGAGCATCTCCATCTCCCCACCTGCACCCACGAGGGAGCAGACCTTCTTCCCTTTGCTTTTTCCTTGTCTCCTGGCATAGGACCAGCCAAACTTGCAATGTCCCTGAGGAAGACAAAGCAACTGCTGCTCTCACCTGGACAAAAGTAGGGGGTGATGGTGGGGAGGAAGGAGTGCTGCTGAGAGGCCTCATTAACAGCTTAGTAGGTTTGTGTAATAAGCACAAGCCTTCTGCATAGCGGAAATGCACATGTAAGAGAAGGCATAAGATTTGCTAATGGTGTAATGAACATAATTAAACTTGTAACACATTCATATATAATTTGAAATGTTTGCCGACTAGATAACAACGATGTTTTGGCATTGAGTGTCCTTGAAGGCAGATTATATTTTTTAAGATACTTAGGAAAATTGATGTTTAACAACTCTGTGACAGCTGATACTGTAACAGTGGAGTAATGTAAATGCAGTGTTAACAAGCACTCAATATTTTGAAAAAGATCTAATTTGCAACTATCACTTACAGGAGCACATGTACGTTGGATAGGTTAAGGCTAGCCACATGCTTTGAGATGTAATTGCAGGAGCTGCTTCCACAGCATGATATCTCTGCTATCTGTCATGTGTTTTATTCTGGACAAGCCAGAGAGACTGAGTGTATTTTGTTAAAAAGCTTACTTGATTTTAGTAACGAAAAAGCATTTAATATGCATCAGGTTGTTTCTACTGTGAATACAGGCAGCATTTCCTTTCATAATTTCCTTGTGGCTGGTCAGTAGGATGAGTGCCCAGGTAAAGGACGGCTCTTCACCTGGACTGTCTTTAACTACCAGTCACGGGCAGTTAATAGTTAGGTTGCCTGGTGGGCAGGATTTTCAGAACATAGTGAGTTAATTTATTATCTCAGATGGGACAATCAAAAGTTGAGACTGTCAAAATCACTTGCTCTCAGTCACTGGAAAGTCTGAACCCTGTACACACATGTGTGGGTCCATCTGCACAAACCAAAGCTGATAAATCAATTTCCTTGAAAGCCAGCAAGCAGTTACCGTGCTGAAGGAAACGCACATTTCATCTTGATGAATTACGTGCTAACAGGCCAACCTCTGCAAAATAGTATTAGTACAGATGAAAACCACAGTTAACCAGAAACAGCAGTAAATTAAAGAAAAACTTATGCAAATAAATTGGAATGGGCTTGACTGTACCTGCACGTTTTTCCTGAAGTTACAACACTAAAATATTGAACTTCCAGTTTCCATAGCAATGTGTCAGTGGTGCTCATAGAAAGCAAAAAGACCATCATTTTCTCTGAGTAAAACTAATTCCCAAGGCAACAAGAACAGATGGAGGAAAACAGAAACATCTTGAAACTACTTTTATTATTTAGGGATGGGAGAACTTCACAAGATTTAGGGGGCTGGTTTGAATAAACACCTAATCATTTGTGTCTTATTCAAACCATCGCAGCTCTCAGATGTTAGTACCAACACAGTTTCCATCTTCCCATTTATTCTTCTTAACAGTATCCCAGTCAGTGCTGGTTCACTCCCCAGTTCAGACTGCCCTTCTGCTACAGGTTAAGGGAAATGATCCCCTCTGCTCAGAGCTTTGGAGGCCACTTCTGAAATACTTTCGGGCTCTCCCATACAAGAGAGGGATTGAGAAGGCAGAGCAAGTCCAACAGAAAGCCCCTGAGAGGTCTGGGGAACTGAGGCACCTGATGGGTGAGGAGAATCTGAGGACTCCGGGATTGTCCATCCTGGAGGAGGGAAGGCTGATGGGGGCAGTGGGGGAATGTGGCACCTCGCTGATGAGGGCCTATAAGGAGAAGGAGCCAGGCTCTTCTCAGAGATGCATGATGGCCCTATGCTGCAACAAGGAAATTCTGATGGATATACAGGGGAAAAACCAAATCACCCTTGAATATGTGCCCAGAAAGGCTGTGGAACTGCTGTCCTTGAGGGTTTTCAAGACTCAGGGTGGCCAGGCCCTCCATCTAACTTTGAAGTGAGCTCTGCTCTGTGCAGGATGTTGGACTGGATGAACTGAGGAGGTCCTTTCCAACCTAAACTGCTCTTTAACTCTATGATTTTATTCCTGATATGCTTCAGCAGATACCTTCCCCTTTCTCAGCTTTCTGTCGCAAGGCTCAGTGGAAAGACCCAGCAATGGGAAAGCTGACTGAGGCATCCCTGCACCCCAGGGGCAGGACAACGGCCTCCCTTGGAAGAGCTGTATGGCATTTTCTTCTTCCCACCTGGCTCCATGCAGTCCTTGCAACAGGGCAGGTTCTTCAGGTTCTTTTTCATCTCCTTGTTTATGATCTTATCACCTTTAATGGATGACATACAGTGGCATCTGCAGAAGATAAGGTACCTAACATTATTTGACCATGTTGCTGACCCAGCAAAGACCCCAGCTGATATTAGTTAGCTCTGAAGATCTCATTACAAAGCCTGGGACTGCTTCCTACCTCTCAACCCCTCCTTCAGATTATAACTCAGATGAGACACTAATCTCCTCAAGGAAGAGGCTTTTTACTTGTATTGCCGGTGCCTGGGTACATGCAGGGGCTGTGCAAATGAGTAACACTAATAAGGAGGAGTGAACGCATTATTGAACTGAAATTATTAATCTCACTGCAGGTGTTGGATTGTCTGGCTGCTACAGACATCGTGGCACTGAGTGTAATGCGCCCATACACGTGGCTTTTGCCTACAGGTAGAAAAGAAGTAATTTTGCATTTCAAAGTGCAGGAAGCAGAGTGCTAAAAGATCATCTTACAGGAGGTGGGAGAAAAGAGAAAATAGAGGGCTTCACATAGGGCATTTTTTGACTTTCTAATAACATGTTTACAGTCCAGCTAGTTTAGTTGATAGGTGCTATAATGACCGTAAGTTTTTTTTTCTGTGACCTATTACAAGTATGCTTATTCAAGACTTGAAATCTGTTGACTATTTCAGCTCTATTATACATCACTGGCTTAAAAAAAAGAAGGCTGAAAACCAAAAGAAAATCCATATAATATCCCCGTTGTCCTGAGCTAAAATTATGTATTATCCTTGGAAAATTGCAGGTTCAGTATAACTGGAGCTTTATTGTTATTGAACTACATATTCTGGTTTGGGAACGGTGCAAGAATGACTGAGAGCCCTTCTTTACTCTGAGGGTAGCGGGAACAGTCCTTGCTCTAGCTACGCACATAAGTAGCTACTTATCACTGTGCTGCAGTTTGGAATAAAAGGTGTCAAGTGTATTTATAACTCTCTGACTATTCTTCAGAAGTATATGTTTGCTACAGGTGCAGGTGACTTGAAGAAATGTCTCTGTACATAAATGTTTGCCTGTATTTTCCAGCAATGCCAGTTGCTTCAGAAGGAGTTTCTGTCTCTGCCTGCTTTGCTTATAAACTCATAAATATCCTGGATCAGGGGATCCAGAAGTCTTTATAATATGAATACTACCAAATTATACTTTTCCATGAGAATCATGAAACTTTGGCTTTCGAGTGTGAAATAAGGTAAAATGGAGTGATGGTCTAGGTTTGCTTTTCAGTGTGGGATTTCTTCATATCTGCAAGTGAAAGAGAAACTATGCAGAACCGGGTATAAACCTCAGAACATCTTTACACTTGAAACTTGTTCCACTCTTGGAAAGAGAAGCTGGTCCCTGAGGCTCAAAAGCAAGGAAGATAACACTTAAGGAGATGTTTTGCAAAAGGAGGGCCAGTTGTTGTACTGAAGGAAGCTAAATCAGTCATGTCCATTTTGTGATGAAGTGCAGCCTTTTGATAGGACAGGGTGTCCACAAAATACTTATAACAAATATTGAATGGAGGAAATTAAATGCACTCTCCAGCACATGCTTGCTAAATCTAAACAAGCCAACGCGTGACAGCCAAATTAAACTCTCAAGTGCAGAAGAACAGACAGAGTTGCCTTGATAAGATGAGCTTTCTGAAACTGAGTAATCTTTTACTTCTTAAGTGGTTCTCTTGGTTTCAGTGGGATGGCTCCTGAAGTGAGTGCCCACTATAAATGTGTCAGAATCTGGCCCTTTCCAAGAGAAATTTGGGAATTGCTCAAATTAATAGGGAAAAAATTGTGTTTACAGGACACTGAGAAAATTTAAAATAGGTGAGAGACGAGCAGGATCACCCCTCTAGGAATCGCATCAGCAGTTCTGTGGGTAAGTATCACAGACTTAACGCGAATAGCAACAGGCACTGATAAGTCTCTGAGAATTAGCACCAGTATCTCAGGCTAGGTGTGTGATATCAGAGGACTCACCGTTGCTTCTTGTGAGTAGAAAATGTTACGTGAGGGTAAAAGAAACCATGTGCATTACTGACTTCTGAAAAAAGCTCCAGGACATTTCTGTGACATCGGGATGAAGTCCTTGTGAGAAGCTGGGGAGACTGGAAGGGATGGTGACGAAACCATCCCTCTGCACCTGGCTGAGGGTAAGGGCACTGCACTCACACGCGGGGTTTCCACCGCTGGGAGCAGAGCACCCCCTCTTCCAGGCTGTGAAAAGATCCCACTGCTGTATGCCTCCGGCTGTGTTCTCTGCAGGTGAGGGGCAGGGTTTAATTACAGAAGAGTTATAGGGAGAAACAAAAAAGCTGAAAGTAAAATAAAAGGAGAAAAACAGAAGAGGAGGAAGGATGACAGACAGAGAGAAGCAAGGGGGGGGAGGGGGAATTGTTGAGATGGAGCGGACAACG